>NC_053023.1:314837074-314953665 GCF_003073215.2 Triticum urartu
TGTGTCCTCAGGTTTAAATACCTAACCAGACGTACAACTGTCACATCAGTTGGAACTGGTCTACCAAATCATTGTCTTCACCGAGCTAACTGGTTCCATTTCCTCAACCCTTCCATTTCCTCATTTATGTGTTGTGTGCTTGTTCATATCTATTTGAAGACTTTGAATGAAGACTTTCTCTATTTCCTCAGCTCAATTTCTTCAGTCTGTTTGTCTTCATTCTTTTTATCCTGTGATTACGCTTTCTGTACTCTGTGCTCGTTTTCATTTCATCATGAAGACCATGCTCATGCTCTGTTATGTTTACTTCTGAGTACTATTCCGCTGCAAGTAGTTCTTCACTCAGGAATTTCCTCACCCGCAAATTCCTCAGTGAAGAATTCATAAAAATCTCCTATTCACCCCCCTCTAGTCGATATAACGCACTTTCAACATTCCCTTGCCCCAAAACAAAAGTTTTAGCATCTAGATTGCCAGATCGTCCAATTTTAGGAGTTAGGCCATCATCTGTTTCTGCCATACTGAAATGACTCATAGTGTCAAGTTCAAACAAATAAGAGATTTGATAAGAAAACGGCGAATAAAAAAGAGGGTGAAAAATAACAGAATTTTTTTGTGAAGTGGGGAAGATGAAAACGAGAGGCAAATGGAAAATAATGTAAATTGCAAGGAGATGAGATTTGTGACTAGGAACCTGATAGATGTTGATGATGTCTCCCCGACAACGGCGCTAGAAATTCCTTTTCATGTCACTTGAACTACGAGTGTATGTCCCCAAAGAGGAAGGGATGATGCAGTACAACTACGATAGGTATTTCCCTCAATTATTAAACCAAGCTATCAATATAGTAGGAGAATCAAGCAACACTATGTAAATGGTACCTGCACACAAAGAACAAATACTTGCAACCCGACGAGTAAGAGGGGTTGTCAGTCCCTCCATGGTAAAAAAGATAGATTGATTTGTGGTAGATTGGATAAATAGCTCTCGATAAAACACAAAATAAAAGAAGTAATAAAAAAGTGAAGCAAGGTATCTTTGGGTTTTTGGAATTATAGATCTGAAAATAAAAGCTAATAAAAATAGATCTCAAAGGCAAATAATAGACCGAAAAGCAAATGTGATAAAGAATAGACCCTCGGGTCATAGATTTCACTAGTGGCTTCTCTCAAGAAATAGCACACGATGGGTAAACAAATTATTGTTGGGCAATTGATAGAAGATCGAATAATTATGACAATATCCAAGGCAATGATCAATATGTAGGCATCACGTCCAAGATTAGTAGACCAACTCCTGCGTGCATCTACTACTATTACTCCACACATCGCTATCCGGCATGCATCTCGTGTATTAAGTTCGTGGAGAAACGGAGTAATGCAATAAGAATGATGACATGATGTAGAAGAGATCTATTCATGTAGGAATAGCCCCCCTTCTTGTTAGCCTTAATAGCAACGGTACATGTGTGTCATCCTGCCCCTGCTGTCACTAGGAAAGAACACCGCACGATCGAACCCATCACAAAGCACCTCATCCCATGGCAAGAAAAATGATCTAGTTGGCCTAACTAAACAAAACATTCAAAGAAGAAATACGAGGCTATAAATAATCATGCATATAAGAGATCAAAAGAAGACTCAAATAATATGCATGGATATAGATCTGATCATAAACTCAAAGTTCATCGGATCCCAACAAACACACTGCAAAAAGTATTACATCAAATAGATCTCCAAGAGACAATTGTATTGAGAATCAAAAGAGAGAAAGGAAGCCATCTAGATACTGCCAACGGACCCGTAGGTCTATGTTAAACTACTCACGCATCATTAGAGAGGCACCAATGAGGATGATGAACCCCTCCGTGATGGTGTTTAGCTTAGATCTCGTGGTTCTGGAACTTGCGGTGGCTGGAATTGTGTTTCATCGACTCCCCTAGTGTTTCTGCAATATTTGGGTATTTATAGGGAGAAAATGCGGCGCGGGAGTCCACCGATGTGGGCACAACCCACCTGGGCACGCCCTGGTGGTTTGTGCTCCCCTCGGAGCCCCCTCTGGTACTTCTTTGGCCCATCCAGTGTCTTCTGGCCCAGAAAAATTCTCCGAAAAGTTTCCCTGCATTTGGACTCCGTTTGGTATTGATTTTCTATGAAGTAAAAACAAGCAAAAGGTAGCAACTGGCACTAGGCACTATGTCAATAGGTTAGTCCCAAAAATGATATAAAGTTGCTATAAAATGATTGTAAAACATCCAAGAATGATAATACGACAGCATGGAACAAGCAAAAATCATAGATACATTGGAGACGAATCACTAGGACTTATTATACTTGCTCTAAGCTAGACGGACGACGCTATTGTTCTAGACTTCCTGCATGCAAAGAAGGCGGTTGTCTTGGCTTGCAGGCGACACTTGAAAACGACATACCATGCTCTGCCTCAGTGGTGTGCTCCGTTGAACGCACTTTGCCAAAGCCACAATGATCGAGATATCATCGACGTCGTCGTAATGGGGAAGGAAATCAAATCGTCACTCCCTCCATTTTTTTGGATACAAGGCCACTATCAAAATTACAACTTGCAGCTATATAAGGCCAGTAACACTAATCGAGGCAAAATTCATGAGGTTTGCCTCTTACTAGCAACCAAGGACATTAATATCCCCTTGCATGCATGGTGAAGTGAGAAGGTTGGTTTGCATGTGTTGCTTTAATCAAGCAACGAGGAGTGAGATGGTTAGCTTGTTGGGAATTGGGGAAAAAATACGCATTAATTGACATGCCAAACAAAGAGAAAAGCTAGCTTTTAACATTAGCTTAAGCCGACTTTAATGTTTACCTGGTAGTACCAGATATGAGTTTAAGGCCCTGTATACTTCTAAAAAAATGGGGGAGTATATGATTAGCGCGATGATTACGGCCGGAGGGGCGAAGAGGATGCCTTTTTTACCGGATTTAGTACTACAAAATTCAGCATCATTATAATCGGGATTTCCATCGATGTATTGCGTGAAGGCAAAGAACCACCAAGTGTTATTATATTCAGAATTTTCTGTTGAGGGGGTTATCTTCACAAGTTTAAAATGAGGAAAAGGAACACTCGCCGCATGCTAATCGCGTTTGCATCAGACTAGCGCACATTCGATCTGCCCCGCGGCTCAACGCAAATTGGCTTGGGATTTCATTCGCATGTGGGAACGCATGTCAGCAATCTGACCATGGGCTACACACCCACTAGCCGCCCCGCCATCGCATTTCTAACCAGGATTTATATCCATCAGTCCCACAAAGGAAAACCATGCCTGTCACGCCTAATATGCAATCCTATCCGAGAGGAACTCGAATGTCCCACCAATGATAGAGCCGCATATTGAAATGCTTTTGCAAGGTGGATATCATTACATCGTACCAATACATAATAGTTGGGGATACATACAAAGGCATACAATGCCACATGAATACATCAAACATCATACATGAGAACATCATCCGACTACAGATGAAACACAAACAGAAACTCAAACGACATCCACCCTGCTAGCCCAGGCTGTCGACCAGGAACCTATCCCCTGAACGAAGAAGAAGCAGAAAAAGAACTCCCAAACAAGTAAACCTTGCTCTCACGTCATGATCATCGCATTACCTACACCTGCACATGTTGTTGTAGTAATCTGTGAGCCACGAGGACTCAACAATCCCATTACCATGGGTATCAAGACTAGCAAAGCTTAATTGGTAGGAAAGTATAAGTGGTGAGGTTGCAGCAGTGGCTAAGCAATGTATAGTGGCTAACTTACGAGTACAAGAATAAGATGAGAAACTACTCAAACGGTCACAAACTAGTAATGATCAAGAAGTGATCATGAACTACTTACGTTCAAACATAACCCAACAGTGTTCTCCTCTCGAACTTCCCCGAAAAGAGACAGTCATGGTTATGCACGCGGTTGGTGTATTTTCATTGAGTTTATTTCAAGTTCACTACAACCGGATATTAACAAATTTTCATCTGCCACATAACCGCGGGCACGACTCTCGAAAATTTAAACCCTGCAGGGGTTTCCCAACTTATCCCATGACAAGCTCATGATCCGCGGAGACAATCCTCCATCTCAGGACCCTCCGATCAGACTCGGAATCCCGGAGCACAAGACATTTCGACAATAGTAAAACAAGTCCAGCAAGACCTCCCAGTGTGCCGACACCCTGATAGTAGTTGCGCGTATCTCGTCTCAGGCCATGATCAGATGGGACAAGCTACGAGTAAAACCAGCCCTCAAGTTTCCCCGAGGTGGCCCCGCAGGCTGCCCATTTGGGACCAACACCATCAGCACTGCCCCCCTGTTTATGTTAAATTACTCCTCGGGTTCATGAAGACTGGATATTAACAAATTCTGGTCTGCCACATAACCGTGGGCACTACTCTCGAAAGTTTAAACCCTGCAGGGGTGTCCCAACTTAGCCCATGACAAGCTCACGATCCGCGGAGAAAATCCTCCATCTCGGGACCCTCCAATCAGACTTGGAATCCCGGTGCACAAGACATTTTGAAAATGGTAAAACAAGTCCAGCAAGACCTCTTTGCATGCGACACCCTAATAGTAGCCACGCGTATCTCGTCTCAGGCCACGACCGGATGGGACAAGCTACGAGTAAAACCAGACCTCTGGGTTTCCCTGAGGTGGCCCCGCAGGCTGCCTGTTTGGGACCAACACCATCAGCACTGCCCCCCTGTTTATGTTAAATTACTCCTCGGGTTCATGACGCCCTATGCCAATTAATTATTTAGTTCAATATGATTATGGCAAATGTTAAAACCAATGTTGGGCCTTGCTGTAAGAATTTTATTCAAAGCGAACTGCCAAGAGGGGGCCATAAACCCTCATCGTGTTAGGGACACAAAATCAAGGAACATAACACCGGCGTGACGGAAACTAGGGCGGCAAGAGTGGAACAAAACACCAGGCAAAAGGCCGAGCCTTCCACCCTTTACGAAGTATATATGTGCATTAATTAAATAAGAGATATTGTGATATCCCATGATATCCTTGATATCCATGTCCCAACATGGAACAACCTGCAACAGCACCTGCAACTAGCAACACTATAAGAGGGGCTGAGCAACATGGTAACATAGCCAAACAATGGTTTGCTAGGAAGGGTGAAAAGGTTAGAGGCTATCATGGCAATTTGGGAGGCTTGATATACAAGTGGTAGGTAGCGCGACATAGCGATAGCATCGAGACAACTAGCATAGCAAAGATATTAGTGAGATCCAAGGTGACGGTCATCTTGCCTGCAATCCTGTTAGGAAGAAGAATGAGTCCATGAAGAAGACGATCCCACGTAGTCGGACAGATCCTCACAATCGCAACGAAACAGGAACTATCGAGAAGGAGCACAACCGGAAAGAAGCAAACAACATGGTAAACGCACAACACATAAACATGACATGATGCTTATCCAAGTATGATGCATGACAAGGCTACATGGTTCTACTCATGGCAAGAGATGATGCATAGAAGAACAACACATCAAAGCAAGTTTAAATGAGGTAGGAAACACCATACAACAATTCTGGAAACTCCCCATATGGAAATTTCAAAATTGGTCCAGATCTGAATAACACATTATGTTGAAGTGGCTAAGCAGCAAGTTAAAGTGCACCAAGATGGTCTACGCGTCTTTCTAGTCAAGTTACATATAAAGTTCATTTAATTCAGAGCTATGGCCTAGAAGATATGAGCAAAACAAGTTAAACATGGCATTGATGCAAAATGAATTCAAACATCAATCACACATGCAAACCAAGGATTCAACAAGGCAATATGAAACTACATGCAAAACCAAGCAAGTTTCATATAGGACATGCTCAAAACGGAGCAACGATTCAACACATACACACGAAACAAGTTTCAAACACAACCTGCCCAAAACAGCAACAAAGCACTTTGCAATCAAGGAAACAACATGCTACAGGAAATATATGGGCATAAACATGACATGCACTCAAAGTACAGGTTACAGGCTTCAAAGAACATCAAGGTTCAAGTTCATAGGCATCGGGATTAATCCAATGAGATCAAAGCAAAAGGCAACTTTATAACACAGATTATGACTTAGTGAAAACATGACATACATGTGAGCAGAAATAACATGTTGACATGTTGGAGGAATGAAACAAGCATACTACTGTGCAATATAGTGGCAAACAAAAGGATGGCAGTAAAGTATAGGTTAAACATGGCAAAACATGAGTACTAAGCATCTCGATATAACCTGAAGATCAATGGCATTCATCAAGGCAAGTAAGCAAATCATAACAGATCTCAGACTTTGTGAAAAACAGAGCAAGGCTGGAAACAGATTCAAGATGCATAATTTGAGACGACAAAAGTGTATGATACAGGAACATTTCATGGCATCGAAGGACATGGCAGCCATGTACAGGTAAAGCAATACAAAACATGAACACTGAGCTACTGCTAGAAAGCACTGGAACATGCTCAAAACATCATTGCAAGAATGCAAATGATAACAGATTCACAGACTTAGTGGGATTTAGTGAACATGGCAGAAATAGCGACAAGTAGACATGTTTGCAAGCTTCGTTAACTAAACATAAAGCATATAATGGCAAGTGAATGTAACCAACAGCAAGAAGGCATATTTTTTTCAACTACTCATGTCAAGAACATGGCCATAGGATGCATAGAACACTAGCTTTTCACATCGCAAAACTGAACTTACTGTTAACAGACTGACAACAACATTATTTAGCAATTGGAGAGCATGGTAATGACAAGATACATCAGGTCATAATTTCAAAAAAGGGCAAGGATGGATAGAGAATAACAAGATCTACAAAACACCCTTACTAAGCATCTCCAAATTATGCATGGATTCACTTGTAGCATCAAGTTAACATGGCAACATAATGTAGCAGACACGGACTTTGCTGAAATCAGCAGCAACAAGTACCCTACTTTGCATGCTTGTGCTAGTCACCACAAGGCACATAAAAATGCATGGATTGCACCACTGTAAAGATGGCATGAATATGCTCCAAAAACATATTGACATGATGCTCAAGAGATAAACACAGAAAATGCTATGAAAAAGAGAAATCAGCAAGTTACGACAATCTTCAGCAGCTTATATCATTTAGCACTTCTGCAACGAAGATTAACATGTCAATAATAACCCTAACATGAATGCAACAGTCGTCATCTCATAAAGCACAGAGAGATGAACATTTGCATATCAAGATCATCACCATAAGACAAGCATGCACAAAGTTACAACATGATAAAGGTGCATTCATGATGGTGTTTACAGAAAAGACTTAGCTATTTTTATGGAAAGCAGAGTGAGCGCAAGATATTATAACATGCCCGGGGCAACGGATAGGCAGGGGGAGAGAGGGTATGGTGATGGGCTCACCATAGCGGGCCTAGCCCAAAACGAGGGAGAGGTGGGGCGGCGCGGAGCAGGCTGGCTCTCGGCCATGGCCCATGCGGGGCGAGCGAGGCCCAGGCGCGGTCAAAGCCCCCACTCGAGGGCTCCTGCTCAAGCTCGTCGCACTGGCGAGATTCGACGGCGGGACGAGGGCGCGGCGCGCGGACCCATGGCCGGGGCGGCCGGATCCGGCAACGTGCGGCGCGGGGCGGCGAAGTCCGGTGACCCGGTGGTGGCCGGAGGTCATGCATGGCGGGGCGGTGCGGGACCTCCACGAGGCCGGATCTGGAGTGGGTGCGGCAGCTCTGCGGGGAAGAAGGCGAGGGGAGGCGGCGCGCGGTGGTGCGGGGCACCGGTGAGGGCGCGGGTCAGCGGCGGTGGTGCGAAGGCGGCGGCGGCGCGGTGCAGGAGGTGCGTGGCTTGGCGGCGGAGGCGATCCGGGCCGGGGGTGCCGGCGATGGGCCCTGGCGGGACCGCATGATGGGGAGGAGAGAGAAGGCCGGCGGGGTGATGTGTCGGCATGTGGTTGGCTGGAGGGCGGTGGTGGACATGTCCGGCGGCGGGGGCGGATGTGTCCGGCGGCGGGAGGAGGAGGAGGCTAGGGTTTCGCCCGAAATTTCGCGAGGAGAGGGGGTTTATATAGATTCTGGGAGTTAGGAGAGGTCTATTGAGGTACGGTTTTCGCCCACAAGATCGTGATCCAACGACGAAGAGCATGGAGGGGGTTTAGATGGGCTAGTGGACTGTTGTGAAGGTGTGTTGGGCTGCAAAGAGAAGGAGGGCTTAGTGGTTACATGGTTAACCGTTGGGGCATCAAACGACCTCCAAATGGAATGAAATTTGACAGGCGGCCTAACGGTGATGTACCAAGGCCAACCGACAAATCTCGGCCCATTCCGAGACAGTTTTTCTCTCGCTCACGAAACAAGATCTGGAAGGTGCGGTGGGTGCATGTGAGAGTGTCGGATTCCAAAATGGACAACGAAGAAAGCTGGGAAACCCGGACGGATGCAAGTTTTGAAAAACATGCAGATGCAATGCATATGATGACATGGCAAAATGCAACACACAAGAAAAAGACATGGCAAAGACACCTGGCGCATCGGTCTCAGGGTACACTACCCTTCTTTTTTAACACAGTACATACTAAAATCAAAGTCGCCCTCGCAAACTAGATGTTACTGATTACAGGTTCAAAATGAAAAGGAGGTACACTTACTCACGCCTGTCGCGGTCGCACGGCACCCTCACACAGTCGGTCTGGCACGCCGCAAACCCAACCAAGGGAACGCGCCTCGGCTTGCCTTTTTCATTGACACATGGTACCACAGGTGATCAAACCAAACTCAGCCATCCAACCTTTGACACACTTAATTTTTGTTCATACAGTATGTTTATCCAACCACCTGTTGGGGAAGATCTATGTGGCCCGTGTGGTGGTCTGTTGGGGAAGAAGAGGAGGTGAGGAAGAAAAGGGTTAGGAGACGTAGGATGTTCATCCAACCGCAATGATCGACTGACCCAAATGATGAAAGTCAGGCCACTTGCATAAATATGTTTTTACACAGCAAAAGATCCCTAAAATCAACTTCATAAATAAAAACTATCACTGCTCATGGAACAAGCCAGCCTCGTCGTCTTTGGCTACTAGCGCGAACCAGACGGAGCTGCCGACGTGTGTCTCCGTAGCGTGGTTGTCGTCGGCCTCCAGCCACTTGTTCACGCGGAGCATGCAGGCGCTCTGCACGGACACGAGCACCGCCCGGTTCATGTCCACGATGTTCAGTTGCGCTTGCAGGAGAGCCTCGATGGCAGCAGCATCCGTGCACTCCATGTCGAGTTGAGCCTGCACCGCCCAGTTCAAGTCCAAGACATCCAGTTCCGCCCGCAGGAGGGCCTCGGTGGCAGCAGCATCGGCGCACTCTGCATCAAGTTGAGCCTCCGCCGCCCGGTTCACGCCCGCGACATCCGGTTCTGCCTGCAGGAGGGCTGGATGAGAGCGGCATCCACGCGCTTCGCGTCGACTTGAGCCTCTTCCTCCTGGTGCTCCTTTAGGATCGCCAGGTTGAACCGCTGGTCCGCCTGCACCATGGGGGACCCGGACGCCGGTACGAAGTCGACATCCATCGTCTCATACACATCGGGGGCCTTCTACGCCGCGACCTCCGACATGAACATTGGATCGGCTTCCTCCTCCTCGGAGCTCGGCTCTAGAGGACTCAGGGATTGGCCTGCTGCAAAGCGAGCTTGGGAATGGAGGTCTGTGGCACCGACCGCTACTGTGATTTCTGCGTGGCGCTCTAGCGTCAGCATTTTATAGTAAGTGATCTTGTGGCGCACCATGGCTTTATAGTGAACTAGGGGGTGGCTGATGCGGGCTAGGGGATCGAAAGGTGGGATAATGGGTTGGAGAGGAGGTATGGTTTTGGGGTAGTGGTGACCGGCCGACAAGTAGCTAGCGTAGGCCAAGCAGCGAAGGTTCCGGTGTGAACAGTGGTTCCGGTGACGACCAGTCAATCGGTTTTGGCTGTGCGGAGTTTGCAAAGCTGGAAGGCTGGAGCCTTGAGAGTAGTGGGGTGGTATGGGAGCAAAGTTTCGGAGTTTCACGTGGTAGACATCGGGACCTCCCTACCATTCATGTCAATGACGAGGCGGTGACTTCATAAATCTCAAGATGATATGCCAGCTCAGTCTCTCGAAGGTGCTCATAGGGGTAGGGTGTGCATGTGTGCATTCATAGGGGTGAGTGTATGCGCGTATGTATGAGCGTTTGCGTCTGTACTGTGTTCAGAAAAAGAAGGAGTACTCGAAATATGCAAGTTCATAAGGAACGAACGGTGTACATCACTCTTGTCACATTCGCATTGCACCCCCAGCACGGTGGACCCTGCACGTCGCTCACCGAATGGAACACGCTTTCGTCTTGCGTTTTCGCTCGCTTATGGGACCGCAGTTGAGATCAAACCGATGTGTAACACCCTCGATGCGACTATAGCTCCCACGTGTTGAGGCACGACTTAGAGACATAATCGCATTGAAGGCATATGTCGCAAGTTAGGCAATCTTCACAACATCCCATGTGATATAAATAATAAAGGGGAGATAACATAGTTGGCTTACACTCGCCACGTCAATCAAGTACATAAATAACATTACATCATCCAAACACTCATGGCCCGACTACGGCGCCAAAATAAAAGAGAACCCAACATGCGACAACGGTCCCGTTCACCCCCAACTGGGCACCACTACTGATCATCGGGAAAGGAAACATAGTAACGTTGAGAGTCCTCATCGAACTCCCACTTGAGCTCATACGCGTCTCCTGGAGCGGAATCATCAGGCCCTGCATCTGGTGTAATAGTAATCTGTGAGCCACAGGGACTCAGCAATCTCGCACCCTCGCGATCAAGACTATTTAAGCTTGTAGGTAAGGCAAGGTAAATATAGGTGGAGCTGCAGCAAGCCACTAGCAAATATGGTGGCTAACTTATTCGCAAAAGAGAGCGAGAAGAGGAGGCAAAGAACGAGCGAGAAACTAGAGAACAACCTGCGCAAACATTACTCCAACACCGCGTCCACTTCCCGGACTCCACCGAGAAGAGGCCATCACGGTAACACACTCAGTTGATTCATTTTAATTAATTAAGGTTCAAGTTATCTACAACCAGACATTAAAAAATTCCCATCTGCCCATAACCGCGGGCACGGCTTTCGAAAGTTCAATCCCTGCAGGGGAGTCCCAACTTAGCCCATGACAAGCTCTCACGGTAAACGAAGGAATAGACCTCCTCCCAAGACGTTCCGATCAGACTCGGTATCTCGGTAATTCAAGACAACTCCGACAATGGTAAAACAAGTCCAGCAACACCGCCCGCTGTGCCGACAAATCCCGATAGGAGCTGCACATATCTCGTTCTCAGGGCACACCAGATAAGCTAAGCGTACGGGAGCCAACGTAACCCAAGTTGCCAAGGGACGGCCCCGCACGGTGCTCTAGGTTGGACCAACACTCAGAGGAGCACTGGCCCGGGGGGGGGGGGGTTAAAATAAGATGACCCTTGAGTCCTCGAAACCCAAGGGAAAGGCTAGGTGGCAAATGGTAAAACCAAGGTTGGGCATTGCTGGAGAAGTTTTATTCAAGGCGGACTGTCAAGGGGTTCCCATTATAACCCAACCGCGTAAGGAACGCAAAATCCGGGAACATAACACCGATATGATGGAAACTAGGGCGGCAAGAGTGGAACAAAACACTAGGCGAGAGGCCGAGCCTTCCACCCTTTACCAAGTATATAGATGCATTAAGATAACAAAGTAATATAATGATATCCCAACAAGTAAATAAATGTTCCAACAAGGAACGGCCTCCAATCTTCACCTGCAACTAGCAACGCTATAAGAGGGGCTGAGCAAAGCGGTAACATAGCCAATCAACGGTTTGCTAGGACAATGGTGGGTTAGAGGTTTGACATGGCAATTTGGGAGGCTTGCAAGCAAATGGTAGGCATCGTAGCAATGGCATAGCAAAAGAGCGAGCAAACTAGCATAGCAAGATAGTAGTGATTTCGAGGGTATGATCATCTTGCCTGCACGGTTGTCAGAGTTGACTGGATCCTCAAAAGCAAAATCAACGGGCTCCTCGTTAGCGAACTCGTCGCCCGGCTCTACCCAAACAAGACAAACAAGCAACAAGGATACAATCAACCACGTGCACACTCAAACAACACGGTGCAAGGATGATATGCTATGCGGGATGCGATGCGGGATGCAAAATGCAAGATATGACAGGAAATGCATGAACCTGGCCTCAACTTGGAAAACCAAGTGTGCCACTGGAAATATGAGATGAAATCGCTTGAAAACGATATAAAGAACGCCGGAATCGGAGTTACGGTTTGGAAATGGCAAGCGATTCAAATATGACACCGGTCTGCGATTTACAGCAAGTAGGCATCTAAATGCAATGAGATGAACATGCTACAGCACCCAAACATGACAACAAAATACATGGCAGGGATGCTTACAAGATTCTTAACAAAGTCTAGCACTGAGCTACGACCAATTCATCCATTAACAGGTTCAAACAAACATGACAAAAATGCAAATGGCAAACAGATCTCAGACTTAGTGAAATTAACACTTGTCTGGAATTTCAGATCAGGTAGCCCTCTTCGGAGCAACAAAACTACATGCTACAGGATCTGAACATGGCAAAGTAAAGCACGGCATGGAGCTACTCAAAGAGCTTATCAGAAGTCCCTTAGTGACCTTGAGCCAAAAGGGATCATAAAATACAATTGCAAGCATGTGAACGTAGCAAAAACATAATCAGTTTTCAGACTTAGTGAAAAACTGACACATGCTGAAATATAACTCAAGTAGGCATGTTTACGAGCTCGATGCACTCACTACGGTGCAAGTCATGGCAAGACAATCATACATCCATCAAGAAGGCACAAAATGCAAGCTAGACATGGCAAGAACAATAGCATAGCATGCACGGATCAACTACAACATCACCGGCAAAATTGCAAACAAGTTGACAATCTGCCTAGATTCACAAAGTAGTAAAAGTAGAGCTCGATTGACTCAAGCTAGGTTGCTCCATAATTGCAAAATAAGACATGGACGGATAGAGCACTACAATATTAACAAAACTCCCTTACTGATCATCCTCAAAAGAGGCACGGATCACTAGGAAACAACAAGAACATATGGCATCATGAGATGAACAGCTCCAGGACTTGGTGAAATCACTAAGTCCCGGAAAACAGAATTAGCAAGTGCACCACTTTGCAAGCTTGCACAAGTCACCACACACATCCTAAAAATACATGGGTTGCACCTCTGGAAATATGACAAAACCCTTAACAAAACGTATGTAGAGCACACGGGCATATCATGCACACAATAATCATGGCAAAAATGACAGAAGTGCTAAACGGAGTAGCAGATCTGACAATTAACTAAAGTATCCCTCTTCTAACAGCATTTCGGGCATCAAGATGAACTCAAATGAAAATTACGCAATGGAATGAAATGATGTACTCTCTCAGATGAACATTTTGATATGCTATATGCATGAATCGGAGCTACGGATGCAAAGTTACGGCAGGTCAAAGTATGCAACATGGGCTAGGGTTTCTAAGGGAAAAGTTAACCGAGACGAAAATATCCCAGATCCAGATTTGCACACCGATTGAGGTTCACCGGAGGGAGCACTGTTCACGGCGGGGATGGAGCTCGCCGGAGCCGAAGGAGAGGCGGGGAGGCGAGGTGGTGGTGCGGCCGTCGAGGGGCGGGGCGGCGGCGGCCGGCGCGCAGCTCCGGCGAGGCGGCGCGGTAGTGCGGCGCGCTCGGGCGAGCGCGCCGGCGACGAGGCGGCGGAGCGAAGCGGCGAGGAGGCCGGTGCCGGCGGGCGGTGAAGCGGCGAAGAGGCGAGCCGGCGCGGGCGCGGCTCCCACGCGCAGACGCGGGCGGCGGGCGATGCGGGCCGGGGGGGGCCCGCCCCAGGCCTCGCGGGCTGGCGGCGGCGGATGACGGGCGGGGCCACTTGGCGCGATCTGACTGGGCGCGGGGGCGGAGGCGGCTTTGTCCGGCGGCGACGGACGTGTCCGGCCGCGCGGAGATGATTTTTAGGGTTTCGGAGGTAGGAGGAGATCCGAAAATCGGGGGGGGCTTTAAATAGGCATAGAGGGAGCTAGGAGAGTCCAAATGAGGTGCGGTTTCCGGCCACGCGATCATGATCGAACGCTCTAGACGATGGAGCAGAGTTAGGTGGGTTTTGGGCCAAATTGGAGGGGTGTTGGGCTGCAACACACACGAGGCCTTTTCGGTCCCTCGGTTAACCGTTGGAGTATCAAACGAAGTCCAAATGATACGAAACTTGACAGGCGGTCTACCGGTAGTAAACCAAGGCCGCTTGGCAAGTCTCGGTCCAATCCGGAAATTTTTAATCCCCACACACGAAAGAAAGCTAGAAATGGCCACGGAGGAGAACGAAGCGCCGGAATGCAAAACGGACAACGGGGAAAATGATCGAATGCATGAGATGAACACATATGCAAATGCAATGCACATGATGACATGATATGAGATGCATGACAACGACAACAACACACGGAGACAAAAAACCCAAACCCGAGGAAATAAATATAACTTAACGCCGGAAACGGAAAGAGTTGGAGTACAAATTGGGAAAGTTACATCCGGGGTGTTACATCCTCCCAAGACGTTCCGATCAGACTCGGTATCTCGGTAATTCAAGACAACTCCGACAATGGTAAAACAAGTCCAGCAACACCGCCCGCTGTGCCGACAAATCCCGATAGGAGCTGCACATATTTCGTTCTTAGGGCACACCGGATAAGCTAAGCGTACGGGAGCCAACGTAACCCAAGTTGCCAAGGGACAGCCCCGCACGGTGCTCTAGGTTGGACCAACACTCAGAGGAGCACTGGCCCGGGGGGGTTAAAATAAGATGACCCTTGAGTCCGTGAAACCCAAGGGAAAGGCTAGGTGGCAAATGGTAAAACCAAGGTTTGGCATTGCTGGAGAAGTTTTATTCAAGGCGGACTGTCAAGGGGTTCCCATTATAACCCAACCGCGTAAGGAACGCAAAATCCGGGAACATAACACCGATATGATGGAAACTAGGGCGGCAAGAGTGGAACAAAACACTAGGCGAGAGGCCGAGCCTTCCACCCTTTACCAAGTATATAGATGCATTAAGATAACAAAGTAATATAATGATATCCCAACAAGTAAATAAATGTTCCAACAAGGAACGGCCTCCAATCTTCACCTGCAACTAGCAACGCTATAAGAGGGGCTGAGCAAAGCGGTAACATAGCCAATCAACGGTTTGCTAGGACAATGGTGGGTTAGAGGTTTGACATGGCAATTTGGGAGGCTTGCAAGCAAATGGTAGGCATCATAGCAATGGCATAGCAAAAGAGCGAGCAAACTAGCATAGCAAGATAGTAGTGATTTCGAGGGTATGATCATCTTGCCTGCACGGTTGTCAGAGTTGACTGGATCCTCAAAAGCAAAATCAACGGGCTCCTCGTTAGCGAACTCGTCGCCCGGCTCTACCCAAACAAGACAAACAAGCAACAAGGATACAATCAACCACGTGCACACTCAAACAACACGGTGCAAGGATGATATGCTATGCGGGATGCGATGCGGGATGCAAAATGCAAGATATGACAGGAAATGCATGAACCTGGCCTCAACTTGGAAAACCAAGTGTGCCACTGGAAATATGAGATGAAATCGCTTGAAAACGATATAAAGAACGCCGGAATCGGAGTTACGGTTTGGAAATGGCAAGCGATTCAAATATGACACCGGTCTGCGATTTACAGCAAGTAGGCATCTAAATGCAATGAGATGAACATGCTACAGCACCCAAACATGACAACAAAATACATGGCAGGGATGCTTACAAGATTCTTAACAAAGTCTAGCACTGAGCTACGACCAATTCATCCATTAACAGGTTCAAACAAACATGACAAAAATGCAAATGGCAAACAGATCTCAGACTTAGTGAAATTAACACTTGTCTGGAATTTCAGATCAGGTAGCCCTCTTCGGAGCAACGAAACTACATGCTACAGGATCTGAACATGGCAAAGTAAAGCACGGCATGGAGCTACTCAAAGAGCTTATCAGAAGTCCCTTAGTGACCTTGAGCCAAAAGGGATCATAAAATACAATTGCAAGCATGTGAACGTAGCAAAAACATAATCAGTTTTCAGACTTAGTGAAAAACTGACACATGCTGAAATATAACTCAAGTAGGCATGTTTACGAGCTCGATGCACTCACTACGGTGCAAGTCATGGCAAGACAATCATACATCCATCAAGAAGGCACAAAATGCAAGCTAGACATGGCAAGAACAATAGCATAGCATGCACGGATCAACTACAACATCACCGGCAAAATTGCAAACAAGTTGACAATCTGCCTAGATTCACAAAGTAGTAAAAGTAGAGCTCGATTGACTCAAGCTAGGTTGCTCCATAATTGCAAAATAAGACATGGACGGATAGAGCACTACAATATTAACAAAACTCCCTTACTGATCATCCTCAAAAGAGGCACGGATCACTAGGAAACAACAAGAACATATGGCATCATGAGATGAACAGCTCCAGGACTTGGTGAAATCACTAAGTCCCGGAAAACAGAATTAGCAAGTGCACCCCTTTGCAAGCTTGCACAAGTCACCACACACATCCTAAAAATACATGGGTTGCACCTCTGGAAAGACGACAAAACTCTTAACAAAACATATGTAGAGCACACGGGCATATCATGCACACAATAATCATGGCAAAAATAACAAAAGTGCTAAACGGAGTAGCAGATCTGACAATTAACTAAAGTATCCCTCTTCTAACAGCATTTCGGGCATCAAGATGAACTCAAATGATAATGATGCAATGGAATGAAATGATGTACTCTCTGAGATGAACATTTTGATATGCTATATGCATGAATTGGAGCTACGGATGCAAAGTTATGGCAGGTCAAAGTATGCAACATGGGCTAGGGTTTCTGAGGGAAAAGTCAACCGAGACGAAAATATCCCAGATCCAGATTTGCACGCCGATCGAGGTTCACCAGAGGGAGCACTGTTCACGGCGGGGATGGAGCTCGCCGGAGCCGAAGGAGAGGCGGGGAGGCGAGGTGGTGGTGCGGCCGTCGAGGGGCGGGGCGGCGGCGGCCGGCGCGCAGCTCCGGCGAGGCGGCGCGGTGGTGCGGCGGGCTCGGGCGAGCTCGCCAGCGACGAGGCGGCGGAGCGAAGCGGCGAGGAGGCCGGTGCCGGCGGGCGGCGGAGCGGCGAAGAGGCCGGCCGGCGCGGGCCCGGCTCCCATGCACGGACGCGGGCGGCGGGCGATGCGGGCCGGGTGGGCCCGCCCCGGGCCTCGCGGGTTGGTGGCGGCGGATGCCGGGCGGGGCCACTTGGCACGATCTGACTGGGCGCGGGTGCGGCGGCGGCTTTGTCCGGCAGCGACGGACGTGTCCGGCCGCGCGGAGATGATTTTTAGGGTTTCAGAGGTAGGAGGAGATCCGAAAATCGGGGGGGCTTTAAATAGGCATAGAGGGAGCTAGGAGAGTCCAAATGAGGTGCGGTTTTTGGCCACGTGATCGTGATCGAACGCTCTAGAAGATGGAGCAGAGTTAGGTGGGTTTTGGGCCAAATTGGAGGGGTGTTGGGCTGCAACACACACGAGGCATTTTCGGTACCTCGGTTAACCGTTGGAGTATCAAACGAAGTCCAAATGATACGAAACTTGACAGGCGGTCTACCGGTAGTAAACCAAGGCCGCTTGGCAAGTCTCGGTCCAATCCGGAAATGTTTAATCCCCACACACGAAAGAAAGCTAGAAATGGCCACCGGAGGAGAACGAAGCGCCGGAATGCAAAACGGACAACGGGGAAAATGCTCAAATGCATGAGATGAACACGTATGCAAATGCAATGCACATGATGACATGATATGAGATGCATGACAACGACAACAACACACGGAGACAAAAAACCCGAACCCGAGGAAATAAATATAACTTAACGCCGGAAACGGCAAGAGTTGGAGTACAAATTGGGAAAGTTACATCCGGGGTGTTACACGATGGTAGGAAAACTTTCCCCCTCCCTCTCCCCCCCCCGGAGATGGACGTCCCATCCCCTCCCCCGCCCGTGTCAGCTGAATTTAGAAGAGAGACGTGGATGGCTGGATGGGGAGTTGTAGCATGGATTCCAAGAACTTTGTTGACAGTGTGAGGTCGGTCGAGTGTTAGTATAGTATTACTACTAGTACTTGGAGCACTCCATACTCTACTACGGATGTTGTCAGTACTCCACTAGCTAGCACTACTACTCCTACTACTATTGGACAGGGAGCTTAAAAAAGTTACTATTGGACTAGCTAAATGTGGCGAAATCCTAGTAGGAAGAGCATGCGCGAGAACACGCATTCACGTGTTTGAATACAAATTGGAAACCATTTCTGTTTGAATACAAATCTAGGAGTACATATGAATCTAACAATATTGATTGGGCATTGTCGAATGTTGATACCTTTTTCTGTAAGTTTGATCAAAGTAGAGATACTTTGACTACACACAAAACTTATATGTAAACTAAGAAGGATCGGAGGGAGTATATTGTACGTTCAAAAGAGAAACGAACATTGATTGCCCTTTATATATGATTTGTTGATGCTATGATCACCAGTTCAAAAATTTGAATCTGCCTTAGGTTGAATTCTAATTGTTCAAGCTTTTTTAGGGATTCAAATACCATGTGCCTTCTTATGCATAAAACGTTTTTTCTTTGACGCACCATCTCTTTGTATCACACATGCGCCGACTCGATCTCTATCGGTTTCATCTCGAGGTCTCTCTCTCCCTCCCTCTCCTTCTCTCTCTCTCTGTCTCTCTCCCCCGCACACACACATACCACCTCTGTTCCTCTTTGTGCATCTCACACATAAGTAATCTCTCGAGGTATCCGGATTGTATCTCGCTCGTCAGGTCGCTCATCGACACACACCTAGGTCACTCTACCGTGCATTAATTGTAACCAAGCCTTTAATCTATCTTTTTAAGCATACATTCATATTTCTCTCTGCCCCTCTCTAGATCGGTCCTCTGGACCCACCCTAGTCCTCTTTTAATCGATCCATAGCTAGATAGTACACGACCGACGCGCGCACACAAAAACACTCCCCCTTCTCTCCACCCCACACAATCATTTCTATCATAGAAACACACTAACCCTTCATCTCCTTGCACGACACACACTCGATCTATCAACATCTATCGATCTTGTCAAGATGTGTTGGGTCATGAACCAAATGGGATGTCAAAACTAAGATGGGAAGCGACACGTAGTCGAGGCAAGGTGATACTTTAAATGAACTATTTGTTTGTATGCATGTCGGACAAATTACAACATTGGAAATATAGGCATGGTCTAGGCCCACATGCAAATGACACTAGGAAGATTGTTCAGATGAGGCATGCGGGAGGATGGAGTCGACCGGAGGGCGGCATGATCGCTGGAGAAGAGGGTTGGAGAGTAATGAGAAAGAAGCGAAGCCACATGATTATACTTGTACAGCTCAAAAAACTGACCTAAGTAACTACTATTTTTGCAAGATACTTACATAGTACTCCCTCCACACCGATGCATAAGTTATCTTACGATATCGAAATTTATCCCAAAACACTTAGGTGTGGTGCATTAACTCCCACTTCGTTTCTTGTGTTTTGACATGAACAAAGGGATCAACCAATAAGAGGTGTGAGGGGTGTATGTTTTTAATGACTTTAGACTACCTAACACGGCATGCAGTGGTCAATTTATTTCATGCAATGACACTAATTAGCAAATAAACAAAGTTATTTACCTAAAACTACCACACTTGGGGCTAGGGTAACAACTTCGTACTGTACCACATTTGAACTAGGGCACAAATACCACTAGTTCTATGCTGCTTAATGTGGAGCACTAACGCTCCAATTTGGTCAGGAAAATAGGGAAACCGACAGGTGGGGCCCACCTATCAGGATGACATGGCGAAGGCTAGTCCAATGGAGGAGCTGGCCCACAACCTCCTCGCCACCGCCAACCGTTCATATGCGTCGTGGGGGCCAGCAACGTGGCGCAGCTATCGCACCACCTCTGGACACGGCGACCAAAGTGAGCGACACACTCATCGTCGCTAGACACGCTCGGCTTTAAGGTGCCGAAGGTGGCACTACCGCTGTGGTATGAAAAGAAGATCAACACCCGGCTCGTCGAGAATGCACGGGGCTATACTAGGCTGGCTAGAGGTGAGGTTCCTACTTCATATATGCTTTCGGTGTTACGCTCTAGTAGTACAAGTGTTTGGTTTACAAGTTCGAAATGAAAAGGCGATACACTGACGGCACCCGTGTCGCATTCAAGTCGCACCCCGAGACGGTTGGTATGGCATGCTGCTGACCCAAGGGAACACGGGGCGTCTTGCTTTTTCAATAACGTGTGGGGTCGCATGTGAGCAAAGGGCATCTCCAACGTTGCCACGCCCGCAGCTGACTAACCTGGCCCACAAAAAAAACTTCGTCCCTCGTGCGCGTGCATTCCCAGCCGGTGCCAACTGCCCGCATTCATGCCATCCGTCCATATGCCATCATTAAGTAGGCTTGCCGCCCAAGGAACCAACTCCGGCGACTCATTGACGCACCCGGACGCTTGGCCTCACCGAAATGCACTACTTAAAGCGGCAACACCAAGCTAAACTCCACACCAGAGCGGATCCTCCTACCTAGCACCACACACGCCATGACGGCGAGCAGGAACGCTCTGCGGGAGAGCTTGTCTTGGGGAATGAAGCTCAAGGTCTGTCGAATTTCAGGTTCCGGCAGACCCTTGAGGTTCGAACACTGGGGTGCGCGCGGAGATCTCTCCCCTACCGATCTACGTCCAATCTCCTCGCGTGATCTTAGCTGGAAACAACGAACAACACAAGGGACACGAGGTTTATACTGGTTCGGGCCACCGTTGTGGTGTAATACCCTACTCCAGTGTGTGGTGTGGTGGATTGCCTCAGGGGCTGCTGATGAACAGTACAAGGGAAGAACAGCCTCGCGAGAGGTGTTCTTGAGCTGGTGCGATGAACTGCTAGGGTGAGTTCAGTCGCCTCTCACTCTCTCTATGCTAGGGCTCTACCAGATTTCTAGATGTCCCTCTACTCTGTGTGGCTAGTTCTACTTATAGAGGCCCTAGGCCTCTCCCCAAATAATGAGCGGGAAGGGCGCCAACAATTGGCCATTTTGAAGGGGAACATCTAGTACAAGTTATCCTGACCAAAGGTGGTCTTCGGCTACCAAAAGCTCTGGTGATGACGCTGTCTTGGGCTCCACGGTGACCTCCGTCCTGCCGCTCTGCTGGTCTTGGTCTCATTGCACCGGAATGGTAACCTTTGCCCAATGCCTTGGCCTGTGCTTGCCCCCTTTGCACCAAAGGGGAAACAAGGACACTTCGCAGGCCGACGCCCACCTGGTGCCCGCCTGGTCTCGAACGTCATGGCTTGCGTCACGGGCTCCTCGCGAGGTACCCCTGCCTTGATCTCTCCGCCTCCTCGCGAGCCTGCCTGATGAGGCTACCTCTGAGGAAGCTTCCTGTCGTCCGCCCCGCGAGGCTTGGCCCCTCGCGAGGGTCTGTAGCTGCAGCTGATGAAGATGGGCCGCGCTGGGCCCCCACTTGAGCCACGCAGCAGGCCACAGGCAGGCAAGTCTGGGGACCCCCGTTCCCAGAATGCCGACAGTAGCCCCGGGGCCCAAGGCGTGCCTGGGCTTGGCCTAGCAGGAAAGCGAAGGGGCAAGCACGAAGCACCGCAGGCCCTAACAGCCTGCGGCCTTGGGCGCCGCGTGGCAATTGATTGGACGTGGGCGACTGCGCTTCCCCACGACGCCTCGGCGACCGTACGACTTGATAAGTCCTGATACGTCTCCAACGTATCTATAATTTTTGATTGCTCCATGCTATATTATCTACTATTTTGGACTATATTGGGCTTTATTTTCCACTTTTATATTATTTTTGGGACTAACCTATTAACCGGAGGCCCAACCCAGAAGTGTTGTTTTTTGCCTGTTTCAGTGTTTCGGATAAACAAAATATCAAATGGAGTCCAAACGGAATAAAATCTTCGGAAACGTGATTTTCTCACCGAACGTGATCCAGGAGACTTGGACCCTACTGCAAGGGATCAAAGAGGTGGTCACAAGGGTGGGGGCGCCCCCCCCCCCTAGGGCGCGCCCCCTGCCTCGTGGGCCCCTCAGTGCTCCACCGACGTACTCCTTCCTCCTATATATACACACGTACCCCCAAACAATCAGAACAGGAGCCAAAAACCTAATTCCACCGCCGCAACTTTCTGTATCCACGAGATCCCATCTTGGGGCCTGTTCCGGAGCTCCGCCGGAAGAGGGTCGTCATCACGGAGGGCTTCTACATCATCCTAGCCCCTCCGATGAAGTGTGAGTAGTTTACCTCAGACCTTTGGGTCCATAGTTAGTAGCTAGATGGCTTCTTCTCTCTCTTTGGATCTCAATACAAAGTTCTCCCCCTCTCTTGTGGAGATCTATTCGATGTAATCTTCTTTTTGCGGTGTGTTTGTTGAGACCGATGAATGTGGGTTTATGATCAAGCCTATCTATGAATAATATTTGAATCTTCTCTGAATTCTTCTATGCATGATTGGTTATCTTTGCAAGTCTCTTCGAATTATCCGTTTGGTTTGGCCAACTAGATTGGTAGTTCTTGCCATGGGAGAAGTGCTTAGCTTTAGGTTCGATCTTGCGGTGTCCTTACCCAGTGACAGAAGGGGCAGAAAGGCACGTATTGTATCGTTGCCACCGAGGATAACAAGATGGGGTTTATTTCATATTGCATGAATTTATCTCTCTACATCATGTCATCTTGCTTAAGGTGTTACTCTGTTTTTAACTTAATACTCTAGATGCATGCTGGATAGCGGTCGATGAGTGGAGTAATAGTAGTAGATGCAAAATCGTTTCGATCTACTTGTCCCGAACGTGATGCCTATATACATGATCATGCCTAGATATTCTCATAATTATGCTCAATTCTATCAATTGCTCAACAGTAATTTATTCACCCACCATAGAATACTTATGCTCTTGAGAGAAGCCACTAGTGAAACCTATGGCCCCCGGGTCTATTCTCATCATATCAATCTCCATCACTTTTATATTGTTTTGCTATTTACTTTGCTTTTACTTTTTTACTTTGCATCTTTATATCAAAAATACCAAAAAATGTTCTATCTATCAGATCTCACTCTCGTAAGTGACTGTGAAGGGCTTGACAACCCCTAATCGCGTTGGTTGCGAGTAGCTATCGCTTTGTGCAGGTACGAGGGACTTGAGCGTGGGCTCCTACAGGATTGATACCTTGGTTCTCAAAAACTGAGGGAAATACTTATGCTACTCTGCTGCATCATCCCTTCCTCTTCGGGGAAAACCAACGCAAGCTCAAGACGTAGCAAGAAGGATTTCTGGCGCCGTTGCCGGGGAGTCTACGCAAAAAGTCAATATACCAAGTACCCATCACAATCCCTATCTCTCGCATTACATTATTTGCCATTTGCCTCTCGTTTTCCTCTTCCCCCAATTCACCCTTGCCGTTTTATTCGCCCTCTCTCTCTATCCTCCCTCTCTATTTGCCTTTTTGTTTGCTCGTGTGCTAGTTTGATTGCTTGTCGTCATGGCTAGTCTCATATCTTCTCTGTTGTCTCCCGAGAGTGATGTTCTAAATTTTAAACAAAGGGAGGGAGAAAATCTAAAAGATGCTTGGTATAGGATTTGCAATGCTCAAAATAGATCTACCAGGAAACAATCTACCTTAGTTCTTCTCCGCAATTTTTATGTAGGTATTAATCCTTGGAATAGATATATCCTCGATACCATTACCGGAGGGAACTTCTTGGGTAGCCATACTTTTGATTCTTATAATGCTATATTAGATTTATTTGGCTCACCACCTCTTTTGGTTAATGGAACCATGTTAACTTTGGAGCATGTTATGCAAAGACTTGAAATTATTGAAAATAAAGTTGCTACTATTGAATCAATTGAAAATCTAGATAAAAAGATCCACAATCAAATCACGCAATATGGATCTAAGGTAGGAATGACTTTGAAAAATATTAAGGAAAAGGAACCCATAGTTAATGAGAAGATGAACTTAGATTCTACTAGAATTGATAAACTTGAGGGTATCATTACAAATTTGGGAACCGCTTTTTCTTCCGTAAAGAATACTCCTAGTCCTCCTACTAAAATTGCCAAGCTCATGTATGTTCCCAAAAATAAGGGTGACTCATCTAGTAAGGAAACTGCTGATCTTAAATCTATAAGTATTCGTCCCAATATTTTTGCTATCATTAAAGAACCATTTATTACAAATGAATTTTTCGATCTTGTGCCTAAAAGTTTGATAATTAATAAAAATAAAGAAACTTCTAAAGATGGTAGATGCCTAATTGAAGAATTGCCTACCAAAGATGGCAATACCTAGATCTATTCTTGCTCGTTATGCCTAGCTAGGGGCGTTAAACGATTGCGCTTGTTGGGAGGCAACCCAATTTTATTTTTATTCCTTGCTTTTTGCTCCTGTTTAGTAATATATAAATTATTTAGCCTCTGTTTTGGTTTTGTTTTTTGTGTTTAATTAGTGTTTGTGCCAAGTAGAACCGTTGGGAAGACTTGGGGAAAGTCTTGTTGAACTTGCTGTAAAAAAACAGAAACTTTAGCGCTCACGAGAACTGCTGTAATTTTTATTTGAAGACTGATATTTAGTTAATTCTTTTTGAAGATGATTCATAGATAAATTCCTCACGTCCATAAATTTATTTTAGAATTTTTGGGGTTCCATATCTTGCGCTAGCTACAGATTACTACAGACTGTTCTGTTTTTGACAGATTCTGTTTTTCGTGTGTTGTTTGCTTATTTTGATGAATCTATGGCTAGTAAAATAGTTTATAATCCATAGAGAAGTTGGAATACAGTAAGTTTAACACCAATATAAATAAATAATGAGTTCATTACAGTACCTTGAAGTTGTCTTTTGTTTTCTTTCGCTAACGGAGCTCACGAGTTTTCTATTTTGAGTTTTGTGTTGTGAAGTTTTCAAGTTTTGGGTGAATTCTTTTGATGGATCATGGAACAAGGAGTGGCAAGAGACTAAGCTTGGGGATGCCCATGGCACCCCCAAGATAATCCAAGGACACCAAAAAGTCAAAGCTTGGGGATGCCCCGGAAGGCATCCCCTCTTTCGTCCACTTCGATATGTGTTTTGCTTGGAGCGTCTTGTATTATTTGTGTCTTTGTTTGTTAGTATGCCACAATCATACTTTCTGTACACACCTTTTGAGAGAGCCATACATGAATTAAAATTTGATAGAATACTCTATGTGCTTCACTTATATCTTTTGAGCTAGATAATTTTGCTCTATGTGCTTCACTTATATCTTTTGAGCTAGATAATTTTGCTCTATGTGCTTCACTTATATCTTTTGAGCTAGATAATTTTAAACTATGTGCTTCACTTAGATCTTTTAGAGCACGGTGGTGGATTCATTTTAAAGAAACTATTGATCTCTCATGCTTCACTTAAATTAATTTGAGAGTCTCTTAATAGCATGGTAATTTGCCTAATAATAATATGCTTGGTATTCAAGATTTGTGAAACTTTCTTTTGAGTGTGTTGAAGACTAAGAAAAGATTGAAGCATGATAATTGTTTTGAGATATGGAGGTGATAATATTAAAGTCATGCTAGTTGAGTAGTTGTGAATTTAAAGAATACTTGTGTTGAAGTTTGTGATTCCCGTAGCATGCACGTATGGTGAACCGTTATGTGATGAAGTCGGAGCATGATTTATTTATTGATTGTCTTCCTTAGAGTGGCGGTCGGGGACGAGCGACGGTCTTTTCCTACCAATCTATCCCCCTAGGAGCATGCGCGTAATACTTTGCTTTGATAACTTCTAAATTTTTGCAACAAGTATATGAGTTCTTTATGACTAATGTTGAGTCCATGGATTATACGCACTCTCACCCTTCCACCTTTGCTAGCCTCTCTCATACCACACAAATTTCGCCGGTATCATACACCTACCATATACCTTCCTCAAAACAGCCACCATACCTACCTATTATGGCATTTCCATAGCCATTCCGAGATATATTGCCATGCAACTTTCCACCATCTAGTTCATCATGACACATCCATCATTGTCATATTTCTTAGCATGATCATGTAGTTGACATAGTATTTGTGGCAAAGCCACTATTCATAATTCTTTCATACTTGTCACTCGTGATTCATTACATATCCCGGTACACCGCCGGAGGCATTCATATAGAGTCATACTTTGTTTTAGTATCGAGTTGTAATCATTGAGTTGTAAATAAATAGAAGTGTGATGATCATCATTCAATAGAGCATTGTCCCAAAAAAAGAGAAAGGCCAAAGAAAAAAAAGAAGGCCAAAAAAAGGGGGCAATGCTACTATCTTTTTTTCCACACTTGTGCTTTAAAGTAGCACCATGATATAGCAAGTCTCATATATTGTGCTTCAAAGTAGCACCATGTTCTTCATATAGAGAGTCTCATATGTTGTCACTTTCATATACTAGTGGGAATTTTACGTTATCGAACTTGGCTTGTATATTCCAATGATGGGCTTCCTCAAATTGCCCTAGGTCTTCGTGAGCAAGCAAGTTGGATGCACACCCACTAGTTTCTTTTGCTGAGCTTTCATACATTTATAGCTCTAGTGCATCCGTTGCATGGCAATCCCTACTCACTCACATTGATATCTGTTGATGGGCATCTCCATAGCCCATTGATACGCCTAATCGATGTGAGACTATCTTCTCATTTTTGTCTTCTCCACAACCACCATTCTATTCCACCTATAGTGCTATATCCATGGCTCACGCTCATGTATTGCGTGAAGATTGAAAAAGTTTTGAAAAAGTTAGAGTATGAAACAATTGCTTGGCTTGTCATCGGGGTTGTGCATGATTTAAATACTTTGTGTGGAGAAGATGGAGCATAGCCAGACTATATGATTTTGTAGGGATAACTTTCTTTGGCCATGTTATTTTGAGAAGACATAATTGCTTTGTTAGTATGCTTGAAGTATTATTATTTTCTATGTCAATATAAACTTTTGTCTTGAATCTTTCTAATCTGAATATTCATACCACAATTAAGAAGATTTGCATTGAAATTATGCCAAGTAGCATTCCGCATCAAAAATTCTCTTTTTATCATTTACCTACTCAAGGATGAGCAGGAATTAAGCTTGGGGATGCCTGATACGTCTCCAACGTATCTATAATTTTTGATTGCTCCATGCTATATTATCTACTATTTTGGACTATATTGGGCTTTATTTTCCACTTTTATATTATTTTTGGGACTAACCTATTAACCGCCGGCCCATCCCAGAACTATTGTTTTTTGCCTATTTCAGTGTTCTGGATAAACAGAATATCAAACGGAGTCCAAACGGAATAAAATCTTCGGAAACGTGATTTTCTCATCGAACGTGATCCAGGAGACTTGGACCCTACTGCAAGGGATCAAAGAGGTGGTCACGAGGGTAGGGGGCTCCCCCCCTAGGGCGCGCCCCCCTTCCTCGTGGGCTCCTCGGTGCTCCACCGACGTACTCCTTCCTCCTATATATACACACGTACCCCCAAACTATCAGAGCAGGAGCCAAAAACCTAATTCCACCGCCGCAACTTTCTGTATCCACGAGATCCCATCTTGGGGCCTGTTCCGGAGCTCCGCCGGAAGAGGGCCGTCATCACAGAGGGCTTCTACATCATCCTAGCCCCTCCGATGAAGTGTGAGTAGTTTACCTCAGACCTTCGAGTCCATAGTTAGTAGCTAGATGGCTTCTTCTCTCTCTTTGAATCTCAATACAAAATTCTCCCCCTCTCTTGTGGAGATCTATTCGATGTAATCTTCTTTTTGCGGTGTGTTTGTTGAGACCGATGAATTGTGGGTTTATGATCAAGTATATCTATGAATAATATTTGAATCTTCTCTGAATTCTTTTATGCATGATTGGTTATCTTTGCAAGTCTCTTCGAATTATCCGTTTGGTTTGGCCAACTAGATTGGTAGTTCTTGCCATGGGAGAAGTGCTTAGCTTTGGGTTCGATCTTGCGGTGTCCTTACCCAGTGACAGAAGGGGCAGCAAGGCACGTATTGTATCGTTGCCATCAAGGATAACAAGATGGGGTTTATTTCATATTGCATGAATTTATCTCTCTACTGTCGGGTTTCGGGTTCCGGCAGACCCTTGAGGTTAGAACACTGGGGTGCGCGCAGAGATCTCTCCCCTACTGATCTACGTCCGATCCTCTCATGCGAACTAAGATGGAAATGATGAACAACACAAGAGACATGATGTTTATACTGGTTCGGGCCACCGTTGTGGTGTAATACCCTACTCTAGTGTGTGGTGTGGTGGATTGCCTCTGGGGCTGATGATGGACAGTACCAGGGAAGAACAGCCTTGCGAGAGGTGTTCTTGAGCTGGTGCGATGAACTTCTAGGGTAATTTCAATCGCCACTCTCTCTCTGCTATGGTTCTACCAGTTCTCTCTGTGGTGTCCTCTCTACTCTGTGGTGGCTAGCTCTATTTATAGAGGCCCTGGGCCTCTCCCCAAATAATGAGCGGGAAGAGCACCAACAATTGGCCATTTCGAAGGGGAACATGTAGTACAAGTTATCCTGACCAAAGTTGGTCTTAGGCTGCCAAAGGCACTGGTGGTGACGCCGTCTTGGGCTCCACGGTGGCCTCTGTCCTGCCGTCCGGCGGGTCTTGGTCTCATTGCACCGGAATGGTAACCCTTGCCTGATGCCTTGGCCTGTGCTTGCCCCCTTTGCACCAAAAGGGAAACAAGGACACTGCGCAGGCCGGCGCCCGCCTGGTCTCGATCGTCATGGCTTGCGTCAGGGGTTCCTCGCGAGGTACCCTTGCCTTGATCTCTCCGCCTCCTCGCGAGCCTACCTGATGAGGCCGCCTCTGAGGAAGCTTCCTATCATCCGCCCCGCGAGGCTTGGCCCCTCATGAGGGTCTTGAGCTTGAGTTGATGAAGATGGGCCGCGCTGGGCCCCTGCCTGAGCCAGGCCGCAGGCCGCAGGAAGGCAAGTCTGGGGACCCCCGTTCCCAGAACACCGACAGTAGCCCCCGGGCCCAAGGCGCGCGCGGGCTTGGCTTAGCAGAGAAGCGAAGGGGCAAGCGCGAAGCGCCACGGGCCCTAACAGCCTGCAGCCTTGGGCGCCGTGTGGCGGTTGATTGGGCGTGTGCGTCTGCACTTCCCACGACGCCTTGGCAATTGCACGACTTGACAAGTCCCTACATGCAAAGATATGGGTCATGATTACCTGAGGTCATGGTGCTCGGCCGTTGGCCTTCCCCGGCTATAAGTACGGGGATGCATGAGCTTCGCCGGTTCATCCCCTTTCCGTCACTCCTCCTCTTCTTCTTCCTCATCCTTGCTTCCTCTTGCACCAATGGCACCGATCCGCCGGTTTTCAGCTGAGGAGAAGGGAAAGGCCCCCAGAGAGGGTCCTGACCCCCTCCCGCCAAAGAAGCGGCCAATCCTTTGTCACCGGGATGAAGGCGCCTGGCAGGTGGTGTCGAGGCCGTGGTACGAGCGGCCGCCGCCTGGGTTTCCGCTGCCCTTGCACGCCCGCGTCGTAGGCCCTAGGGGGAGGGCGCCGAGCAACATCGACAGCGTCACCGCCGACGACGGCGAGTCACAGTGGTGCGCGTCGTCCCCCCTGGAGTCCACGCGGAGCGCTCCTCTCGCAAGCTTGTGCTTCACGCCGCCATGCCTCCAACTTCATGGATCCGCCTTCCTCCCTCCTTCGCCTTTGAGATGCCACCGAGCGGGGCCCTGGAGCTCTGGCTGCAGCATGCCGACTGTGGCACCCCTACAACTGGAGCGGAGGTCGCGGTCGTCGCTCCGGGCAAGGTCTTCATGACCCGGGGCTGGGGTGAGATTGCCCGGGTCTGTCGCGCGGATGGCGCCTTGGTGATCCATCTTGAATATGACGGCGCCTCCTTGATGTTATTCAAGGTCTTTGATGCAGAAGGACGCCGGCTGGAATGCTTCCCTAAGGGAAGCGGCAGTGGTGATGAACTGGCGAGGACCAGCCCCGCCCGTTGGTCCTCCTGCAGCTCCTCAGGCAGCAGCGGAGGGACTGCGGGCTTCAGCGGCTCCCCCGAACTCCTCGCGACCCCGGAGACGTGCGATGACAGCTACGAGCCTCCGAGCTCGCGCCGCGCTCGGAGTGAGGCAGTTGCATCGGGCCGCCGACGCCACTGATCTGGATGGGATTGGCACCGGCACTGGGCAGCCCACTATTGATGATGGCGTCGCCTGGGAGGTGCTAGCAAGTATCGTTCCTTAGGGTTAGCACCTTTTGTTCCCTGCAAGGAATTAAAGCAACACCCCGCAGGGGTATGTAAGGCGTCTGCCGTGCTTTTGTAATTACTATGTCCTTAATATGAATTGGCATGAGGTGTTCGTTCTGTTCCGGCTAAGCTCCCCCTTTCTATCCTCACGAGGACTTGGCGCTCTACGCTGACAGGTCCCAGTCCCCAGGCAAGCTTCAGCCGTCGCTGGTATGCCAGGTCGCGATGCCGTGGTCAAGGCCAGGAGGTGAGCGGCCCGAGGTCTGGTAAGAGCCCCCGAGTCGCGATGCTCGGGAGGTCCCCTTTAGCGCTCAAGCAGTCCTTGCTGGGCGAGAAAGCAAGGTAGCGTCGCCGTGACAGAGTTGCACTGGGCGGGGATTTAGCGCTGCGTCGGTCTAGCTTTTGCGACGGCGCGACTTATCTTGTGTGTCTGACGTAGTTCCTCGGAGAGGCACCTGGCCCGAGAGGCGGTGATCGAGGTACTGCTGGGTTAGGCCCTCGCGAGCTTCTTCCCACTCCCTCGCACTTTCCTTAAAGTTGTACGTCCTCAGGTCCTGGCCCTTGAGCGAGCTCAACCGCCACTGGTATGACAGGTCGCGATGCCGTGGGTCAAGGCCAGGGGGTGAGGGCTGGAGAGCCAGTAGGAGCCCATGAGTCGCGATGCTCAGGTACCCCCCCCCTTTTAACCTGCAAGCGGTCCATGCCGAAGAGAGGGAGAGAGAGCTCACGATGCCCCCAACGTTGCTCCTGGAGTAGGTCCTGCACACAAATCATGAGGAGAAACAAGGCCTATCGTTACAGTCGCCGGCGAACCTATGGTCACTCCGAGGGAGCGGTCAGGGCACTGAGGGCCTGGTGAGGTGGTGCCGTGCGGGGCTACCGCGGCCAGAGCTCGACCACTCAGGTTTATCAATGCTGCAGGGACGGACCCGTGCGCACGAGCTGTGCCAGAGCGAGCGGCTCTTCAAATAGGCGTCGATCGAGCAGGTGATTTAGGTCAGGTATGTTAAGCACATAGGAGGAAATCCAATTTCAACCAAGCGCAGGTAAAAGCAACCGCCGCTGGGTCGGGCCCGAGCGGCATGGGGATGATGCAGCCCGAGGGGCGCCCCCAACAAGGTAAATAAAGAGCATAAACAAAATGGATACATGCCGCGGGGACGGACCCATGCGGCCTGGGACTGGTGCAGCCCTGTGGGCGCTCCCAGCTGAAAGTAGAACTCCGAAAGATGTCACTTGGTGCTGTTGAAGATGAAGTGATGCTGAGGAAGTGAGCGATGCGCGGTGAAGATGTCAGCCTTCATGAGCCCCCAGGCCAAGGGGCCTCGGGAGGCTCCGATGGCACGTGCAGGTCTTCAGGGACCATCGCCACCTCCACCAGGACCGCGCGATGCCTGACCTCCTGAACCTCCAGAATGCTCCTCAACAGGCGCTGATGTGCGGCAACCGTGCTCGGCAGGCCGAAGGGCATGCGAACATAGCTGTGGGGTGGTCCCACGCAGCGCCCTACGGCCGGAGTCCATAGGCGCTCCTGGGACGCAGCTCGGTTGAGCCCTGGTACGTCGACGCAGACGCGCAGTCCTCCATCCTCGCCTTTCTGAGGGAAGTGTGCCTGAAAGCACCCCTCCAAGTGGTGCCCGAGCGCCTCCCCCACGACCTTGGCAAGGTCGGTGGCTCTCCAAGAGAGAGCCCCCGAGCCCTGCCTGAGGAGGGCGCCGGGCGCGCCTTCCTATGCGTGAGAGGGCGGCGCTCCCTGATCAGGCGCGAATCCTGATGTGATACCTCCGGAGGTGCCTGCTTCCTTGTGGCTCTGGCCAGGTGAGGTCTCCCGCTCCTGCGATCTGGGTCTTCGATTGCTGCGGCTTGGAACGCACGCTCGAGTGAGCACACTGCGTCCCTTTCTTCACAGGGTACGGTGATGACTCCACCGCTTCCTGGCATCTTGAGGACATTGTAACCATGGTGAGTCACTGCCATAAACTTGGCTAGGGCTGGGTACCCGAGGATGGCGTTGTACGGTAGGCGGATGTGAGCGATGTCGAGGTCGATGAGCTCGGTGCGGTAGTTGTTGCGTTGCCCGAAGGTGGCTGGAAGGCGAACCTGCCCAATTGGAATAGTGGAACCATCGGTGACTCCTGAGAAAGGCTTGGTTGGCTGTAGTTGGTCGTATGGCACTTGGAGATTGTCGAACATCTCGATGGACAAGACGTTGAGTCCTGCTCTGCCATCGATGAGGGTCCTGGTGACCTGCACGTTGCTGATGACTAGGGAGCAAAGCATCAGGAGGACTCGGGCCGTTGCCGCACACTTGAGCTGGTCTGCGGAACTGAATGTGATCGCGCACGAAGACCACCTGAGAGGGCGCGTGGCCTCAAGCTTGGGAAGGACTGCATTCACCTCGCGAGCAAACTGCTTGAAGATGCGCTGTGAGGCTGGGGCCTAGGCGCCGCCCAAGATGCAAGCAATTGCACGCGGCTCTTGGAAGCCCCCAGCCCCATCATCTTGTTGTTGGTCTTCGTTCCTCCTTGGTGGAGGCGGCAGAGGAGGGAGGCCTGCGTTGCCGTGGGGACGGTCCTCACGAGGCTGGTCCCTCCAGCCTCCCTCGCGAGGCTGGTCCTGCCAGCGGTTCTCGCGAGGGCGGTCACGCCATCCCTGGCGAAGGCCACGGTCTTCCCAACGTCCATCGCCTCTTCCTCCTCCTCGGCCATAGCCCCTGTCGTTGCGCTCTAAGCGTCGGCCGATTCACCCATCTCGCATGGCTCTGAGCTCTTGACATTCATTGGTGTTGTGGGTATGGAGTTCGTGGTACACGCAGTACCGTTCGCCCTTGGATGACTCAGGCTGATCCCTGCCTCGCTTGGTGTCCGGTTCCGCTGCTAGCACGACAGCCCCCTTGCGCTTCACGTCCTTGGCCTTGAGCTTCTTTTCTTCCGGGTCGGCTGTCGGGAGCTCGAGGAGGGAGAGACGCCCTTCCTCGGCCCTGGCGCACTTGGTTGCCAAGTTGAACAGCTCCAGGGATGTGCACAGGTCTTCATGGATTGCTAGCTCTTCCTTCATCTTGACGTCACGCACGCCGTCGGAGAAGGCTGAGATGATGGCTTCTTCAGTCACCTTGGGGATCTTGAGGCGAGCGTAGTTGAAGCGCTGGATGTACTTCTGCAAGGTTTCTCCTGGCTGTTGCTTGATGCGGCGCAGGTCGCTCATGGCCGGGGGCCGGTCGCGAGTGCCCTGGAAGTTGGCGATGAAGCGGGTGCGCATCTCGCTCCAGGAGGAGATCGTGCCGGGCGCCAGGTTCAGGAGCCAGGTGCGGGTGCCGCCCTTGAGCGCCATGGGGAACCAATTTGCCATGACCTTCTCATCTCTGTTGGCGGCTACGATGCCCAGCTCGTAGAGCTGCAGGAACTCCGCGGGGGTCCGCTGTGCCATCGTAGCGGGGAGGGAGGTCAGGCTTGAACTTGCCTGGCCATGTGACGTCACGTAGCTCGGGGGTGAAGGCGAGGCAGCCTGCCGTGGCCACCGGCGCCCTTTGCTGGTACTGGACTCGTTCTTGCGGGTTACCACGCACCGCCACTGGGAGCAGCGCGGGGTTTTGTCGTGGAGGCGCTGGGGCACGATCTTGGCGCGCCGACACTGGGAGTGCGCGAGCACCTTCCCGGGGACGTGGGATCTCTTGGCAGCTCCCTTCTTGTTGCGCAGGCGCCGGACGTGGAGGGTCTCGCCCTGGGGCTGCGCGCCTTGGAGCCAAGGCACCTTCTTGGGGAGGAGGCGGCGGAGGCGCCTCCTGATCCTCGCCCCCTGCACGGGACGGAGGGTGAGGCAGCGAGAGGGACCGCAAGGGGGAGCCCCCTGCGGCACTGACGAGCTCGATGATGCGGGCAAGCCAGTCCTCATAGAGGTCGTCGACGGCGCGATAGTGCAGGAGCTCCCGCGCCAAGAGCAGTGAGGCGTGCGCATCCATGGGTGCGCGACGGGCGTGGGACGACGAGCCAGCTGGAGTCAGCGACCTGGTGGCGGTGTAGCCATCCCGCCGCACCGAGGGGTGCTGGGACGAGGCTTGCTACTCATTCCCCGCTGGGCCGGTGGCGGCGTTGGCGACGGGTGACGGGGAACGACGAGGGGGGCCGCCGACAGGCGCCGTCTGGGCGATGCGAGCAGCGTGAGCAACCCGGCACTCGGCGCGAGCCCGACGAGCGTCAGCCATGGACACGACGGAAGATCACACGCGAACAGCGGAAGGAAGATTCCGACACACCCCTACCTGGCGCGCCAAATGTCGGGTTTCGGGTTCCGGCATACCCTTGAGGTTCGAACACTGGGGTGCGCGCGGAGATCTCTCCCCTACCGATCTACGTCCGATCCTGTCGTGCGAACTAAGATGGAAATGATGAACAACACAAGAGACACGATGTTTATACTGGTTCGGGCCACCGTTGTGGTGTAATACCCTACTCCAGTGTGTGGTGTGGTGGATTGCCTCTGGGGCTGATGATGGACAGTACCAGGGAAGAACAACCTCGCGAGAGGTGTTCTTGAGCTGGTGCGATGAACTGCTAGGGTGAGTTCAGTCGCCTCTCTCTCTGCTATGGTTCTACCAGATCTCTCCGGAGTGTCCTCTCTACTCTGTGGTGGCTAGCTCTATTTATAGAGGCCCTAGGCCTCTCCCCAAATAATGAGCGGGAACGGCGCCAACAATTGGCCATTTCAAAGGGGAACATGTAGTACAAGTTATCCTGACCAAAGGTGGTCTTCGGCTGCCAAAGGCACTGGCGATGACGCCGTCTTGGGCTCCACGGTGACCTCCGTCCTGCCGTCCGGCTGGTCTTGGTCTTGTTGCACTGGAATGGTAACCCTTGCCTGATGCCTTGGCCTGTGCTTGCCCCCTTCGCACCAAAGGGGAAACAAGGACACTGCGCAGGCCGGCGCCCGCCTGGCGCCCGCTGGTCTCGATCGTCATGGCTTGCGTCACGGGTTCCTCGCGAGGTACCCTTGCCTTGATCTCTCTGCCTCCTCGCGAGCCTGCCTGATGATGCCGCCTCTGAGGAAGCTTCCTCTCATCCGCCCCGCGAGGCTTGGCCCCTTGCGAGGGTGTTGAGCTTGGGCTGATGAAGATGGGCCACGTTGGGCCCCTGCCTGAGCCACGCCGTAGGCCGCAGGCAGGCAAGTCTGGGGACCCCCGTTCCCAGAACGCCGACATCTACATCATGTCATCTTGCTTAAGGCATTACTCTGTTTTTAACTTAATACTCTAGATGCATGCTGGATAGCGGTCGATGAGTGGAGTAATAGTAGTAGATGCAGAATCATTTCGATCTACTTGTCATGGACGTGATGCCTATATACATGATCATGCCTAGATATTCTCATAATTATGCTCAATTCTATCAATTGCTCAACAGTAATTTGTTCACCCTCCGTAGAATACTTATGCTCTTGAGAGAAGCCACTAGTGAAACCTATGGCCCCCGGGTCTATTCTCATCATATCAATCTCCATCACTTTTATATTGTTTTGCTATTTACTTTGCTTTTACTTTTTACTTTGCATCTTTATATCAAAAATACCAAAAAATATATTCTATCTATCAGATCTCACTCTCGTAAGTGACCGTGAAGGGCTTGACAACCCCTAATCGCGTTGGTTGCGAGTAGCTATCACTTTGTGCAGGTACGAGGGAGTTGAGCGTGGGCTCCTACTGGATTGATACCTTGGTTCTCAAAAACTGAGGGAAATACTTACGCTACTCTGCTGCATCATCCCTTCCTCTTCGGGGAAAACCAACGCAAGCTCAAGACGTCGCAAGTCCCTGCATGCAGAGAAACCGATCATGATTACCTGCGATCGTGGTGCTCGGCGGTTGGCCTCCTCCGGCTATAAGTACGGGGCCGCGCGAGCCCCTTCAGCCCGTCCCTTCTTGCTGCTCCTTTTCTTCTTCTTGGCTACTCGCCGTCCCCATGGCACCAAAGAGGTTCTCGGCCGCGGAGAAAGGAAAGGCCCCCCAGGCAGGGCCTGACTCCCCCCTCCCCCAACCAAGCGCGGCCGAGGCCGCCCTCGCAAGCATACCACGGTCCCCTTGGTGGCCTCCCGCGGCCATGGAGGCGGTTCCCTCGCGGTGGTGCACGCCCGGTTGCCGGCGGGGGGCACGCCGTGGGTGTGCACCCCCCTAGGCCGCGCTTTCGCTCTGCGGAGGTGCTGCCGGAGTTCGTCATGTGGTCCAGCACCCGGCTCCAGCTCCCTCGTTTCTTTGTAGATGAACTTCCGGCCAGCGCTCGGTGCGGCTTCTGGCTCCCGGCAGACGGCTGCTGTAGCAGGGCCTCCTGGCTTCGCTGGAGGTCTCTGTTTCTGGGAATGGGGCTCTGACACGCGGCTGGCAAACGTTTGCCAGCGCGCGCTGCCTGGGCCGGTGGTGCACCCTGTACTTCAAGTTTGATGGCGACGCCACCCTCTACGTGTAGGTGTTAGGGGAAGATGGCCGCCGTGCAGGGTGCTGCCCTGAAGACGACGACCGCGGCCGCCTGCCCAGCCCCGGCACTAACCAGGATGAAGATGGCGACTGGCGTACAGGCGGCGGTGCTCGGGGTTCGCCGATCTTCGGTGACCCCCTCTCAGGCAGTAGCTCCTCCAGCAGTGGCCGCGACCAGCCCCCGCGCCGTCGCTCCCGCCTGGGTGAAGGTAGCGGGTCAGCCCGCCGTCGCGCCCCGGTGAAGCGAGAGGAGGGATCCGCCTGAGCCCCAGGAGCAGCTCGAGCCTTCGATGTGGGTTGGCGCAGGATGAGTCGCGCGCGTTTTGTTTTCTTTCTTACCCTGCGCAGAAATAGAAAGTAATGTAGGGCCCCGTGGGGGCGTGTTAGAACTGCTGCTGTTTAACCATCGCACTGTTTCCGCTATTTCTGCGCTGTGTTTCCGCGCCGTGCACCCATGTGCGGGAACTATTTTAGCTCGGTGGGGCTTGGCGCGGTCCTCACCTCCCGAGGCCGTGGCCTCGTCGTGCGCTTCGTGCCCTGCAAGGATCAGTAGGAGGGGTAACTTACGGTCTTGGATGTGGGGGCGATCGGCCCAGGTCCTGCGCTCGTGTCGCGATGCCCATGGGGCATGGACTGGGAGGGGTGCTCCCGCAGAGGACTTGGATAGGAAAGCTCCAAATGATCGGGGCAGAAAACACTTGCGAGGGCGCCCGCGACTCCCTTGCGAGACTCGTGCGAGAGAAAACGAGGCAAGCGAGCGAGAAACACAAAGAGTCACAAGCCAGGAACGCCAGCAACTCCAATAAAACTTCAAAAGGGGATAAACAAGCCAACTGCAGAAAGCAAATGGGAAAGCCGCGTCCGGCACCTATTCTAGTCTTCGATGTCTTCTCACCAGCGCAGTGCTAAGTGCTGCCACTGGGCGTGGGCGGGAGCCCCCGAGGCCCGAGGGAGGCACTCCGGAGACTCCGGGGCGTGTACAGCCCCACTCATTATTACGTGAGAGTGTCACGGGCGGCGAGCTTCACAGGCATTTGCCTTCTTCACAGGCACCGGGCCTTTCCCAAAACGCAGTAGCTTCACAGGCATTCGCCTTCTTCATAGGCACCGGACCTTTCCCAAAACACAGCAGCTTCACAGGCATTCGCCTTCTTCACATGCACCGGGCCTTTCCCAAAATGGAGCAGCTTCATAGGCATTCGCCTTCTTCACAGGCACCGGGCCTTTCCCAAAACGCAGCAGCTTCACAGGCATTCGCCTTCTTCACAAGCACCGGGCCTTTCCTAGGCGCTAGGCCTCGCTCAGGGATAGAACCTCCGGAGATGTTGAATGTTCCACGCGTTCTGGACGGGTACCCCCTCCGGGGTCTCCAAGCGCGCAGAGTCAGGCCTGGAAACATGAACAACCTTGAATGGGCCCTCCCACATGGGAGAGAGCTTGTGCAGCCCCTCCCTGGAGAGAACCCGTCTGAGCACGAGATCCCCTACCTCAAGAGTTCTGGGGCGGATGTTGTGGCAGTGGTATCGTCGCAGCGCCTGTTGATACCTTGCTGCTCGCAGCGCGGCTTCTCGATGGCGTTCCTCCCCCAGCACGAGATATGTCCCCCGCATGGCGTCCTGCTGCGTCTCGTCGAATGCGAGGACCCGTGCAGAACGACGCCTGACCTCGTGAAGGAGAACAGCCTCTGCTCCGTAGACGAGGAAGAACGGGGTCTCACCAGTCGGCTTGGTCGCAGTTGTGCGGATTGACCACAGCACGGACTGGAGCTCGTCGTACCAGCCCCTGCCGCAGGCTTCCAGCTTCTTCTTGAAGGTCCTGGCTTTGAGGCCCCTCAGGACCTCCGCGTTGGCCCGCTCGGCCTGGCCGTTGCTTCGGGGTGTGCTACCAAAGCATAGCATATCTGTGTTCCAAGGTTAGCACAGTACATTTTGAAGAGATTACTGGTGAATTGCGAACCATTTTCGGTGATGATGCGGTTGGGCACCCCAAATCGGCTCACGAGGCCCTTGATGAATTTTACTGCTGAGCCTGCCGGGATTGTGCGGACGGCTTCCACCTCAGCCCACTTGGTGAATTTGTCCACAGCGACGTAGAGGTAGCGATAGCCCCCTGGCGCCCGAGGAAATGGGCCCAGAATGTCCAGCCCCCAAACTGTGAACGGCCATGAGAGGGGTATAGTCTGTAGACCCCCCGCAGGCTGATGGATCTGCTTAGCGTGAAACTGGCAGGCCTTGCAAGCCTTCACAAGCACAACGGCGTCGTTGAGCGCTGTGGGCCAATAGAATCCGCTACGGAACGCCTTGCCGATGATGGTCTGTGACGACAAGTGGTGCCCGCAGTCTCCGCCGTGTATGTCCGCCAGTAGCTGGCCCTTGCTCTCGGGAGATGCAACGTAGGGGCACGTCATTTGGTCGCTTCCTGTAGAGCTCTCCATCCCTGATGCAATAAGTCGTGGCCTACCGCGCCACATGCTCCGCTACCTCCTCATTCTCCGGCAGAGTCCCTTGCATCAGGTAGTTCTTGAGCTCCGGGATCCCACACCCTTCCTGAGGCTCTAACGCCAGGAGCAGGCGTGCCCCTGAGGCTGGGCCGCAGACCAGGGCTCCTGAGGCAGGCGGCTGAGGGAGCTCCTCCCGTGGTTGCGCCGTGCTCGACAGTGACGGCACCACCGAGGGTTTGAAGAGCCGCTCCTCGAACATGCCAGGCTCCTGAGGTAGCCGCCCAGATGCCCTCTTGGCAATGTCATCAGCCTCCTGATTGGTGCCGCGAGGCACATGCTGCAACTCCAGCCCCCAGAACTGTTTCTCCATCTTGCGAACCTCAACGAGGTAGGCTTCCATGTGCTTGTCCTTTGGCTCGTATATCTTATTGGAGAAGTTGACGAGGAGCTACGAATCGCCCTTGATGATGAGGCGCTTCACCCCTAAGGAAATTGCGGCCTTCAAGCCTACTATTAGGCCTTCGTACTCCGCTATGTTGTTGGAGACCTTTTCTCCATGCTGGAAGCAAAGTTGTACGGCGTAGTAGAGTTTTTCCTGGGTAGGGGATATGAGCACTGCGCCAGCAACCGCACCGTGTCGGGAGAACGCCCCATCAAAGTACATGACCCAGCCATCCAATGCTTCACTTCCCGGGGAAAGTGATCGGTCTTCGCCTGCCTCGAGACCCAGCGCTTCTGCCCATTCTGCCATGAAATCCGCAAGTGCGGCTCCCTTGATGACTCTGGTCGTACTGAATTCTAGCTGAAATGCCTGTAGCTCAATGTTCCATTCAGCAACCCTTCCAGCTGAGTTAGGGCTCCTGAGCACTCTTTCCAAGGGGTATGCTAAGACGACTTTGATGGGATGTCCTTGGAAGTAGTGGCGCAGCTTGAGTGAGGCCACTAGTAGCGCGAGGAGGAGTTTTTGAGGCATGGGATACCGTGCCCTTGCGTCCCGTAGCACCGTGCTGACGAAGTACACAAGATGCTCGACGAGGTTGAGGGTGCTGGTGTTGCTTGCGTCCTCCAGAGGTCGAGGCGTCTCTTGAGACGACGGAGCTCCCAGTGCTTGGTCGCCTGAAAAGGCATCTCCTGCTCCGGGTGCATTCTCCTGCTGCGGCTTTTCCTTTCCGGCCCCGGTTGCGGCCTTCGCGAGGCCCTCCTGGCTCTGATTTGCTTCAGTTTGGACGGTCGATGCGGCCTTGGCACAGCGCTCCTCCCTAACCGCTACCAGGGCTGCGCTAGCGGAGTAGGGGGTGGCTACAAGGTAGAGCACCAGGGGCTCCCGAGGACGCGGAGCTACCATCACTGGAGGACTGGTAAGGTACCTCTTGAGGTCCTGGAATGCCTTGTCGGCCTCTTCAGTCCATTCGAAGGGACCCTTTTTCTTCATCAGCTTGAAGAAGGGCAGCACTCGTTCCCCCAGCTTGGAGATGAAACGCCCCAGCACAGTTACACACCCGATGAGCTTCTGCATTTCTCTGAGGGTCCTCAGCGGGCTCATGTCTTCGAATGCCTTGACCTTCTCCGGGTTGGCCTCGATGCCCCTATGGGACACGAGGAAACCCAGGAGCTTGCCCGAGGGGACTCCAAACACGCACTTCTCTGGGTTGAGACGTAGGTCCACTTCGTTGAGGCTCGCGAAGGTTTCTTCCAGGTCCTGTATCAGGGTTCTTGCCTCATGAGACTTCACCATAATGTCATCGACGTAAGCTTCAGCATTCCTCCCGAGCTGCCGGCCTAAGGCGATGTGCATCAGCTACTGAAAGGTCGCGCCTGCGTTGCCCAACCCAAATGGCATGCACGTATAGCAGTACACTCCACACAGGGTCAGGAAAGCCATCTTCTCCACGTCTTCTACCGCCATCTTGATCTGGTGATAGCCCGAGAAGGCATCTAGGAAGCACAATAGGTCACACTTTGTGGTGGATTCGACTATCTGGTCAATGCGGGGGAGCGGAAATGGATCCTGCGGGCAGGCCTTGTTGAGGTTGGTGAAGTCGACGCACATGCGCTCCTTTCCTCCCTTTTTCGGCACAACGATCAGATTAGCCAGCCAATCAGGGTAGCGGACCTCGCGGATAACTCCTGCCGCCTCTAGCTTCCGGGTCTCTTGAATGATGAAAGCATGTTTCTTAGTAGACTGTCGCCTTTCCTTCTGCTTCATGAGGCGCACATTGGGGCACACGTTGAGGTGATGCTCAATCACTTCCCTTGGGACCCCTGCTAACTGATCAGGTTCCCACATGAACAACTTCTTGTTCGCACGCAGGAACCTGATCAGGGCCTGCTCCTGCTCGGGCTCGAGGTTAGCCCCTAGGGTGAAGGTGGCGCTAGTGGACCCGTCCTCGTCGACTGGTACTTGCTTGGTTTCCGCCTTGTCTTGGGTGAACAGCTGCTTCTTTTTAGCTGGCGCAACCCCCTTGGGCTCAAGGGCGTCGGTGCTAGTGGGCTGCGCCACCACGGCCGCCCTGAAAACAAGCTGGAGAACCTGCAGCGCATCCCTTGTGTCTCCTGACACGGTGAGGACGCCGCTGCTCCCAGGCATCTTCATGAGGTTGTACGCCGGGTGAGTTGCTGCCATGAACCGAGCCAAGGCCGGATAGCCAAGCATGGCGTTGTAGGGGAGGCCAATGGGGGCAATGTCGAAGTCGATCAGCTCCGTGCGGAAGTTGTTGCAGGTGCCGAAGGTCACTGGGAGGCGGATCTGCCCCAAGGAGGCGGTGGAACCGGCTCCGACGCCCGAGAAAGGCCTGCTGGGTTGGAGCCGCTCCAACGGCACGTGGAGGAGGCTGAAGGCCTCCACCGAGAGCACGTTGAGGCCGACACCACCATCGATGAGGGTCCTAGTGACGGCCACTTGGCATATGGTGGGGGTGCACAGCATCGGGAGCGCGCCCGAACCAATGGAGTTGAAGGGGTGGTCCTCTGAGTCGAAGGTCATATCGGTCTCGGGCGCCACCCAGCCGGGGGGGCTCTCGGCGCTGGGAGGCGGTGCTGATCCGGCGGGTAAACGGATTGACGTGATGGCTCGAGGGTGGTGCCTGGGAGCCACCCAGGAGATCTGCGACGACAGGCGGCGCTGGTGCGGCGAAACAGGCGAGGAAGAGGTCGCGCAGCTCCTCCCAGGAGGTGACAGAGGCCGTCGGCAGGTGGAGGAGCCACGCACACGGGACGCCGGTGAGGGCCATGGGTAACCAGTTGGCCATCACCCGGTCGTCGCCCCCAGCTCTGAGGACGGCCTCCTCGTACGCCAGTAGGAAAATCATCGGGTCCGTCACGCCGTCGTAGCGCGGCGGCATCTTGGGCCTGAACTTGCGCGGCCACTGCACCTGTCGCAAGGCGGGGGCCAAGGCCCGGAGCCCCCTGGCCCCAGTGTCGGCATCCGTTGCTGGAGCGGGCAGCGCGTTGTCCGCCATGAGGGCAGGATGCGATGTCGGGGGAGAGCGGGTCGTCAGGAGGGAGGACTCCGACGCACCCCTACCTGGCGCGCCAAATGTCGGATTTCGGGTTCCGGCAGACCCTTGAGGTTCGAACACTGGGGTGCGCAGAGATCTCTCCCCTACCGATCTACGTCCAATCTCCTCGCGTGATCTAAGCTGGAAACAATGAACAACACAAGGGACACGAGGTTTATACTGGTTCGGGCCACTGTTGTGGTGTAATACCCTACTCCAGTGTGTGGTGTGGTGGATTGCCTCAGGGGCTGCTGATGAACAGTACAAGGGAAGAACAGCCTCGCGAGAGGTGTTCTTGAGCTGGTGCGATGAACTGCTAGGGTGAGTTCAGTCGCCTATCACTCTCTCTCTGCTAGGGCTCTACCAGATTTCTAGATGTCCCTCTACTCTGTGTGGCTAGTTCTACTTATAGAGGCCCTGGGCCTCTCCCCAAATAATGAGCGGGAAGGGTGCCAGCAATTGGCCATTTTGAAGGGGAACATCTAGTACAAGTTATCCTGACCAAAGGTGGTCTTCGGCTGCCAAAAGCTCTGGTGATGACGCCGTCTTGGGCTCCACGGTGACCTCCATCCTGCCGCTCTACTGGTCTTGGTCTCGTTGCACCGGAATGCTAACCTTTGCCCAATGCCTTGGCCTGTGCTTGCCCCCTTTGCACCAAAGGGGAAACAAGGACACTGCGCAGGCCGGCGCCCGCCTGGTGCTCACCTGGTCTCGAACGTCATGGCTTGCGTCACAGGCTCCTCGCGAGGTACCCCTGCCTTGATCTCTCCGCCTCCTTGCGAGCCTGCCTGACGAGGCTGCCTCTGAGGAAGATTCCTGTCGTCCGCCCCACGAGGCTTGGCCCCTCGCGAGGGTCTTGAGCTTGAGCTGATGAAGATGGGCCGCGCTGGGCCCCCACTTGAGCCACACCGCAGGCCGCAGGCAGGCAAGTCTAGGGACCCCCATTCCCAGAACGCCGACAAGGTTGCCGCCCTAGCTCAACTTGACGCTCGCAACGCAAATGGTGGCGTAGCCTGACACAGATGCGGCCACACAAGCGGTGGCCGCACTGGCGGCCGATGGCGAGAGCACCGCCAGCCACGCGTCCTACTTGCCGCCATCCAACGTTCAGTGGCGCATGTGATAGGTGAACAATGACGGACCATCCACGTCCATCATCATCGACCTCGTGTCCACCGGCACCGTCGAGGTCGGGGACTCCTTTGAGGATGAGTAGGGCATGGGAGGCGGCAGAGCATGGTGTGCCAACTGGCCGGTCTGTCTATGGTGTTCTGCTCTTCCTTGCTACAGACCACACCTTCACCTCACGGGAATTGAACCTCGCCGCCGTTCATGGAGATGGAAGATGGAGGACGTCATCGCCGATGCAGAAGTACAAAGGAAAGTGGACGTCGGTCACTGCCGTAGGATAGGTTTAGGGTCGGGTTTCTTTTCTTTTTCCCTAAAAGTTGGAAATGTAATTAAAATCTACCGTGTTTGCATGAATCTCGTCTGGTGTATATGAACTTTCACAATAATAGTAAGATATATTGTATGAAAATATATTGAATGATGATTCTAATCGTATTTGCTTGGTATTGTGGTTGTCGTTGTTTTTGTGTGTATAAACTTGGTCTAAGTTTAGAAGGTTTGGCCCGAGACAAAGCTAACATGCGAAGTAAATAAACACATAGGGTTTACATACACAATGTACATCCACTACACATTCACGCATTTCACATGTTTCTCTCGCTCTGTCTGTCAAACCAACTAAGACATGTCCTAAAAAAGGGAAAAGGCGGTACACTCTTAGCACGCCTGTCGCGGTCGCATTGCACCCCTCACACTGTCGGTCTGGCACACCGCTCACCCAATTGGAATGTGCTTCAGCTAGCCTCTTTACTAACACATGGGACCAATTTGGAGAAACCGACCATGCGCCAAACTCCCCCGCCCACCGTGCAAACTTTCCTCCCATATCCCAAATTCAACTGCCCTTCAGCCAACTAGCCAATAATATTCCCCAAAACCTTGGACCCCCTCCACTCCATTCGCTCCACCAAAGCCGCCCTCCCCGTCGCGCCGATACGTCGGTGGATCGTGGTTCATCGAGGGGACGCACGGTGATCCTCTCAATCCCACCATACACTCTCGTAGATTGTTGTCCTCCAGTCACGCCGCCACCGCTGGGACGTTCTTGTGGAGACGCACGACGGTTAGCTTCTCCCACGGTACGCACATTCTAGACCGAGGCCCCGTGCATGTCGGAGTAGCGCTGAATGTTAGCTGATAGACGTTGTTAATCTCACTGCCCCCTGAAATAGTTTACAGTCAATATGCTCTGCTTATGAAGCTTCCTTGCCCTGTTCTGCACTCAATCTGCATTGCTGAGATGGCATGCCACACCCGATTAGTTGCTAAAATATCCTGCCGTATATTAGGATCATGTATGTATTGTGAAGTAGATTGCCATGGCCTAGTAGCCAATATGTTAGGTGAAATAGCTCGACACCGTTTTACACGCAATCTTGTTGTTGTGACGGCTGTCGAATTTTTGGTTTCGGCAAAACCCTTGAGGTTCGAACACTGGGGTGCGCACGAAGAACTCTCCTCCCTCTACCTCACGCCCTCACCGTGATTTCAAGCCTCAGCACGTCGAACTCGCAGAACAAAGGGACACAAGATTTATACTGGTTTGGGCCACCGATGTGGTGTAATACCCTACTCCAGTGTGGTGTGGTGGATTGCCTCTTGGGCTGAGGATGAACAGTTACAAGGGAAGAACAGCCTCCTGAGGAGAGGTGCTCTTGTGCTTGGTGAGTTTGTGTGGTGGTCTTGGTGGAACGGATCCGGTCCCAGATGATATGATCCCCTGCCTACGATGGTGGCTAGTCCTATGTAGAGAGGCCCGGGTCCTCTTCCCAAATATTAGGCGGGAAGGAATCCCACAACAGCCAATTTGAAGGGGGACAACTAGTACAAGCTATCCTGACAAAAGATGGTCTTCGCCTGCCAAAGGCTCTGGTGGTGACACCGTCCTGGGCTCCACGGTGACCTCCGTCCTGCCATCCTGCTGGTCTTGGTCTCGTTGCACTGATATGGAAACCTTTGCCTGAGGCCTCAGGACTCCTCGCCTGCGCTTGCCTCTTTAGCACCAAAGAGGAAACGAGGACACTCCGCGCGCTGGTGCCTGCCTGGTGCCTGCCTGGCCTTGGTCGTCATGGCTTGCGTCACGGGAACCTCGCAGGGTGTCCCTTGCCTTGATCTCTCCGCCCCTCGCGAGCCAGCCTGGTGAGACCGCCCCGAGGAGGTCTCGTGTCGTCCGCCTCGCGAGGCTCGGCCCCTCACGAAGGTCTTGAGTGTTTGCTGGTGAAGATGGGCCGTACGGGGCCGCTGACGGAGCCACATCATGGGCCGCAGTCAGGCAAGTCTGGGGACCCCCGTTCCCAGGAGGCTGACAGTAGCCCCCGGGCCCAAGGCGCGCTCACACTTGGCTTCGAGGCGAAGCCAAGGGGCAAGTGCGGAGCATCGCGGGCCCCAACAGCCTGCGGCCTCGATTGACGCATGGCGATTGATGGAACGTGGGAATCTCCGCTTCCCCACGCTGCCTCGGCAACTGCCCGACTTGACGAGTCCCTGCTGCATGCAGGAAAAAGGTCATTATTACCTTAGATCATGGAGGCCGGCGGTTGGCCTCCTCTTGGCTATAAATGGGAAGGGGGAGTGAAGCCCCCGTCACCCATCTATTCCTTCGCTCCTCCTTCTTCTTCTTCTTCCTTGCTCCATCACTAGCAGCGACAATCATGGCACTAATACGGAGGTTCTCGGCCGCAGAGAAGGGGGAAAAAAACCCTCGACGAGCCCGAACCACTTCCGCCGAAGAAGAGGCTGTCCCATCGTCGCGACATAGTCGCGAGGCTGGAGGTGTCGAGACCTTGGTGCGAGCAGCCTCCTCCCAGGTATCCGCTGCCTCTGTACGCCCAAGCCAGGGGCTCCGGAGGAAGAGGCGGCGAACAACACCGCCCACGCTGTGGCCATGGTCACCGCGCCGTGGTGACGCACGCCGTCGCCTTAGGAGCCCATGCCGCGGACTCCTTGCGTGAACTCGTGATGTGGGGGGCGATGCCTCCGCGCACTTGGATTTGCTTCCCGCAGTTCTTTGCCGCCGAGATGCCACTGAGGGGCCCCCTCGAGCTTTGGTTGTAGCACGCCGACTGCGACGCCCCAGCGACTAGAGCGGAGGTCGAAGCCGCCTCCTCAGGCAAGATCTTCATCACCTGCGGCTGGGGCGAGGTCACTCGAGTCTACCGTGTGGAAGGCGCCCTCGCCATCCACTTTGAGTACGACGGCGCCTCCATGATGTTTTTCAAGGTCTTCGACAAGGAAGGTCGCCGCTTGGAGTGCTGCCCTGAAGGGGGTCATCAGGACAGTGCAAGGGCCAACTCCGAGCCTGTCGCTGGCTTTGCCAGCAACTCCTCCAGCAGCAGCGGTGACTCCTGGTGGTCCATCGATTCTCCCGAGCCTGACGAGACTCCGGAGACGAGCGACGACAGCTAAACCGGAGATCTCGCCGCGCCCGGAGCAAGACCGCAGCGTCCGGCCGCCACCGTCGCTGATCTGGATGGGGTTGGCGCCGGCCTCCCGTGGCCCACTATTGATGATGGCGTCAGCGGCGTTTGGCGCATGTAGATAGGGCCCCTAAAAAAGTCCCTTCTTATGTTCCCTGCGAGGAATGAAGATGGACCCCGTGGGGGGTGTAAAGGGTCCGTAATATCTTTTGTTGATATTATCCTCATTATGAAAATTTGCGAATGCATGTCCTGTTTCGGCTCCGTCTCCCCTTTCCAACCCCACGGTAGCTTGGTGCTCTACGCCGACAGGTCCCGGTCCCCAGGCAGGCTGCAGCCGTCGCTGGTATGCCAGGTCACGATGTTGTGGTCAAGGCCAGGAGGTGAGCGACCTGAGGTCCAGTAAGAGCTCCTGAGGTGCGATGCTCAAGAGGTCCCCTTTAGCGCGCAAGCAGCTACCTAAGGATGGGAAAGGGAGGCAACGTCGCCGCAGCAGGGCAGCGAGACGTGAGAATCCTATGCCATAGCGCTCGGTCGATCCGGGAGTGAAACTTATCTTGGTAGTCCAGAGTTGGTTCCTTGTGCTGCGTCAGACTCATGCGCCGACGGCCGTAGTGTAGCTAGGCTTGACCCATGCAAGCCTCCCCCTCTTCTCCACGCTCTTCTATGTGCTCTACGTCCTCAGGTCCTGGCCCTCGAGCGAGCTCAACCATCGTTGGTATTCCAAGTTGCGATGCCGTTGTCAAGGCCAGGGGGTGAGGGCCGAAGATCCAGTGAGAGCTCCTGAGTCGCGATGCTCAGGAGCCCCCCTTTTAATGCGCAAGCGAATTGCATGGGAGAAGAGGGAGCCCGCGGTATCGCCCACTGTTGTCCTCAGGAGGTTCCTGCAGGTTAGCGTGAGGAGGGACACAAATTGCCACTATGATTGCCAGTCTGCCACTGGTCGCTTCGCAAGAATATGAAGGTACTAAGGGTCTGGTGAGGTGATGTGCGCGAGCGTGTCGCGAGCCAGAGCTTGACTGCTCAGATTTGTCAGCGTTGCAGGGACGGACCCAAGCACGAGCGCGGTGCTGACATGAGTGGCTCCCGTGGTGGGTGGCAATCAGGCAGGTGATGGCTATAAATAACGCATGCATGGGAACCGGATAGCTTAGATAGATGCGGGAACGATACACACTGCTAGGACGGACCCAAGCGGCCTGGGGATGATGCGGCCCGAGGGGCGCCCCCAGTAAGGTAAGCTAAAGACATAAAAAGGATACATGCCGCAGGGATAGGCCCACGCGACCTGGGAATAATGCAGCCTGGGGGCGCTCCCAGCTGAATGAACTTGGAAAATGTCACCTGGTTTTGTTGTCGAAGGAGCGTTGGGATAGCTGAAGGCGCGCACTGAAGAAGCTGCTCCTCATGAGCCGCCAAGACCCTGAGCCTCGGGAGGCTCTGGGGGCTCAGTTGGCTCCCTGAGGACCGTCTCCATCTCCGCCAGGACCACGTGATGCCTGGCCTCCTGGGTTGCCAGGATGCTCAGTAGGTTGTGCTGGAAGGCGGCTGCCACGCTCGGTAGGACAAAAAGCATGCGAACTTAGCTGTGAGGTGGACGTTCGCACCGGCCAGCGCATGAAGGCTAGAAGCGCTCCCGAGATGCGACCCTATTGAGCCTTCGGATGTCGATGCAGATGTGCAGCTCGCCACCCTCGCCTGGATGGGGAGCTGCACCAGGTGGGCGGCGGTCGCCGCGTATTGCCCTTGCTTCCTGAAGCTCCTGGGTGGTCTTGACGATGAACTCCTGAGCGCCGGGCGCTCCTCGCCCGGTGCCCTCCTGAGGGAAACGTGTCGTGAAGCACGCCTCCACGTGGTGCCCGAGCGCCTCCCTCATGATGTTGGCCATGTCTGAGGCCCTCCAGAAGAGAGCCCCCGAGCCCTGCCCGGGGAGGGCACTAGGCGCGCCTTCCTATGTGAGGGGGGAGGCGCCCTAGGTGCAGGCGTCGATCCTGATGTGGCACCGCTAGAGGCGCCGCTCCCCTGAGGCCCTCTGCGGACTAACTGCTTCTTCTTCCTGGGGTGGCATCAGGAGGATACGCACCCTTGCTGTCGGGGTCTTCGATTGCTGCGGCTTGGACGGATCGCTCGAGGGAGCACATCGCATATCTTTCTTCACAGGGGCTGTGATGATTCTGCCTCTTCCTGGCATCTTGAGGACGTTGTAGCCATGGTGGGTCATTGCCATGAACTTGGCCAGGGCCGGATACCCGAGGATGGCATTGTACGGCAGACGAATGTGAGCAACGTCGAAGTCGACGAGCTCGGTGTGGTAGTTGTCGCGCTGACCGAAGGTGACAGGGAGACGAACTTGCCCTATCAGGGTAGTGGAGCCGTCGGTCACTCCTGATAAAGGCTTGGTGGGATGAAGCTGATCGTATGGCACTTGGAGGCTGTCGAACGTCTCGACGGACAGGACACTGAGCCTTGCGCCGCCGTCGATGAGGGTCTTGGTGATTTGGACATTGCTGATGACAGGTGAATAGAGCATCGGGAGGACGCCGGCGATCGCCTCGCACTTGAGTTGGTCCGCCGAGCTGAAGGTGATGGTGTACTTGGACCATCTGATCTGGCGCGTGGCCTCGAGCCTGGTGAGGGCTACATTCACCTCGTGAGAGAACTGCTTGAAGATGCACTGGGAGGCCGGGGCCTGAGCACCACCCAAGATACAAGCGATGGCGCGCGGTTCCTAGAAGCCCCCAGCCCCCTCGTCCTGATGGTGGTTTCATTCCTTCTTGGTGGTGGCGGCAGTGGAGGAAGACCAGGATTGCCCTGGGGACAGTCCTCACGAGGCTGGTCGCGCCAGGCTCCCTCACGAGGCTGCTCCTGCCAGTGGTCCTCATGAGGCCGGTCGCGCCACTCCTGGCGGGGGCCGCGGTCATTCCAGCGTCCTCCACCTCGTCCTCCTCCTCGGATGTAGCCCTAGTCGTTGCGCTCAGGGCATCGACCGAAGCGTCCATCTCGGATGGCCCTGAGCTCTTGACGATCGTTGGTGTTGTGGTTGTCCACATTGTGGAAGGCGCGGAACGGACGGCTGCCCTTGGATGACTCGGGGTGGTCCCGGCCGCGTTTCGTGCCCAGCTCTGCCGCGAGTATGGCCACTCCCTTGCCCTTCACGTCCTTGACCTTGGCCTTCTTCTCTTCTGGGTCGGCAGCAGGGAGCTCGAGGAGGGAGAGACGCCCTTCCTCAGCTCTTTCACACTTGGTCCCTATGTTGAACCACTCCAAAGTCGTGCACAACTCCTCGTGGATGGCGAGCTCCTCCTTCATCTTGACATCGCGGACGCCATCAGAAAACACTGAGATGATGGCTGCATCCGTCACCTTGGGGATCTTGAGGCGGACGCTGTTGAAGCGCCGGATGTACTTCTGCATGGTCTATCCCGGCTGTTGTTTGATGCGGCGCAGGTCACCCGCGGCCGGTGGACGGTCGCTAGTGCCCTGGAAGTTGGCGTGAAGCGGTCGTGCATCTCACCCCAAGAGGAGATCGATCCCGCAGGCAGGTTCAGGAGCCATGAGCGCGCGCCATCCTTGAGAGCCATGGGAAACCAGTTCGCCATGATCTTTTTGTTGCCATTGGCCGCCTCGATGCTCAGCTTGTAGAGCTGCAGGAACTCCGTGGGTTTGGGGGTGCCGTCGTAGCGTGGAGGCAGATTCGGCTTGAACTTGCCTGGCCAAACGACGGTGCGTAGCTCGGGAGCGAAGGCATGGCATCCTGCAGTGGCCATCGGGGCCCTCTGCAAGGGTGGAGCCTGCCCTTGATGTCCGCGCGTCGCCGCCGCGGGCGGCACGCGGTCTTGTCGCGGCGCCGGGAGCACTGGAGGGTTTTCTTGCAGCCGGGGAACCTCTTGGCAGCTTCCTTCTTCATGCGCGGGTACACGGCGTGGCGGGTCACACTGTTGGACCGTGCGTCTTGGGGCGAGGACACCGTCTTGACGTGGAGGGGGTGGTGGCGCTCCGTGAGCTGCACGTCTCGGGGCAAGGGCGTCGTCTTGATGAAGAGGCGGCGGAGGCGCTCCGTGAGCTACGTCGCCCACGGCTGGAGCTGGGCGAGGCAGCGAGAGGGATGGTGTAGGAGAGTCCCCAGCGGCACTGACGAGCTTGGCGATGCGGTCTAACCAGTCCTCATACAGGTCATCGACCGGGCGGTAGTGCAGGAGCTCGCGTGCCATGAGCAGCACAGCCTGCGCGTCCGTGGGTGCGCGGCGAGCGTGAGACGATGAGCCGGCCGGAGTCAGCGATGGGGTGGCGGTGCGGCCGTCCCGCTGCACGGAAGGGTGCAGTGAGGACGCTTGCTGCTCGCTTGCCGCCAGGCTGGTGGTGGCGTTGGCAACACGAGATGGAGAACGATGGGGAGGCCCGTCGACAGGGGTTGTCTGAGCGACACGGACGGCGAGTGTGGCCCGGCGCTCGGCGCGCGTCTGACATGGATGCGATGGAGCGGTGGGACACGGATCAGCGGAAGGAAAGCTTCAGCGCACCCCTACCTGGTGCGCCAAATGTCAGATTTTGGGTTTCGGCAAACCCCTTGAGGTTCGAACACTAGGGTGCACACGAAGATCTCTCCTCCCTCTACCTCACTCCATCACCGCGATCTCAAGGCTCAGCGCGTCGAACTCGCAGAACAAAGGGACACGAGATTTATACTGGTTCGGGCTACCGATGTGGTGTAATACCCTACTCTAGTGTGGTGTGGTGGATTTCCACTTGGGCCGAGGATGAACAGTTACAAGGGAAGAACAGCCTCCTGAGGAGAGGTGTTGTTGTGCTTGGTGAGTTTGTGTGGTGGTCTTGGTGGAATGGATCCGGTCCCAGATAATATGATCCTCCGCCTACAGTAGTGGCTAGTCCTATATATAGAGGCCCGGGTCCTCTTCCCAAATATTAGGCAGGAAGGGATCCCATAACGGCCAATTTGAAGGGGGGCATCTAGTACAAGCTATCCTGACAAAAGATGGTCTTCGCCTGCCAAAGGCTCTAGTGGTGACACCGTCCTGGGCTCCACGGTGACCTCCATCCTGCCGTCCTGCTGGTCTTGGTCTCATTGCACCGATATGGAAACCTTTGCCTGAGGCCTCGGGACTCCTCGCCTGCGCTTGACTCTTTAGCACCAAAGAGGAAACAAGGACACTACGCGCGCTGGCGCCCGCCTGGCCTTGGTCGTCATGGCTTGCGTCACAGGAACCTCGCGAGGTGTCCCTTTCCTTGATCTCTCCGCCCCTCACGAGCCAGCCTGGTGAGACCGCCCCCGAGGAGGTCTCGCGTCGTCTGCCTGGCGAGGCTCGGCCCTTCGCGAAGGTCTTGAGTGTTTGCTGGTGAAGATGGGCCGTACAGGGCCGCTGACGGAGCCACGTCATGGGCCGTAGGCAGGCAAGTCTGGGGACCCCCGTTCCCAGGACGCCGACAATGGCCTCTGATGGATGTGTGCTCGGCCTCATTGATTGATGAAATAGCCTTCCATAATTTAGCACTCAATTTGTTTGCTGAATTAGCTTTACATATATTTCGTTACATAGATCTTCTTGTCAAAATATCTTGCCATAGCTTTAGACAACTGTCGACCTAGGTATTTTTTCTGGACTTTATAAAAAACATGTATGTTTTTCCTGTAAATCTAGTACAAGAACTATTTTGTATGTCTAACAAATGGACATGACTTGGATAACTTCTGCTCGAAGATTCTCCCCTGCATATGTCGAGGGGGTTGAAAACTTCACGAACTTTATCAGAGTTGAGTATGGTGGTCCGAAATCAGATGTGCTTTGCCCGTGTACCAGTTGTATGAATTCAGTTTCAAGACCCCAGTCAACTATGCAAAATCATCTACACTTGTATGGGATGTCGGTCACATAAACTAGGTTGGTTCATCATGGTGAAGCTATGAATGTCAATGTTACTGACTATGTGGAAGCAGCAGATCACCATCTTGATCTGTCTAATGCTCAGAAGGAGGAGGAGAAGATGGCGGCAGAGCCAGTGATTTTGACCAACATTGAAACAATTCTACGAAATGCTCGCGCATTTCGAGAAATTTCTCCTACACAAGAAAAACAATGGGACCACTTGTTGGAACAATGCAACATGGCAGCTATCGCGGGAAATAAGCTGTCAGTATTCTCAGCTGTGGTCACCTTTCTTCAGGTCAAGACATCTAAGCAGATGACCAACAAATCATTCAATGTGATGTTGACTGCTTTCCGCAAATCTTAACCAGATGCTTCTGAGCTTCCACACATCTGCAGTAAAATGAAGAATTTCCTTTGTGTAGTTGGAATTGGATATGATATGATCCATGTTTGTAAGAATAATTCTGTTCTGTTCCGGAAGGATTATGCCAACTTAAGCGAATACCCAAAATGCAAATCATCAAGATGGAAAGATGGCGATGTTGTGAAGAGGATTCCTCATAATGTTCTGAGATATTTTCCAATTATACCAAGATTGCAGAGGTTGTATCGTGATGATCAAACAAGAGAGGATATACTATGGCATTCTAGGAACCAAGAGTAACAAGATTAGAATGTAATGAGCCATCCATCTCATGGTAGTGACTGGACAAACTTCAATCAGAAACACAAAAAGTTTGTTGTTGATCCAAGAAACATTAGACTTGGATTAGCTACAGATGGATTCAACCCATTTGGCCACCAGAGCGCCACATATAGCATGTGGCCAGTGCTTGTTATCCCTTACAATGTGCCACCAAATGTCTGCACCAAAGAATCAAACTACATGATGGCCTTAATCATCCCAGGTCCAAAAAGTCCTGGAAAGGATTTTGATTTATTCATGGAGCCTCTTGTGGAGGAACTTCAAAAGCTATGGAGGGGTGTTCTCACTCGAGACCTATATAGCGGCCCACCAGCTGATTTCTTTATGTGTGCTGTTATAATATAGTGCATCCATGATTATCTGGCTTTGGGGACTATGTCGAGGCAAATGAAACATGGTTACAATGCATGTGTTCGCTGTGACAAGAATCCGCTGTCATACACAATACTTAGCAAGATTTGTTACATTGGACACCATTGTTTCCTTGCCAAGGACAAGTTGTGTTCTAGAAAATACCAAAGACCTATGTTCGATGCAGAGCATGAAAACCATGATGCACCAAAGAGTCTCACCAGTGATGAGTTGCAGGAGGAATTATAGAAGGTTGGGCATATTACACCTGGAAACCATCCTGATAATGGTAGCGGGAAAAGGAAGAGTGTGATAGGGTAGAAGAGAGATTATTGTTTACCCGCAGGTCCACGTTGTGGGACGTGGAGTATTGGAAAGATTTGGATATGCGCATAATCTTGACGTGATGCACAACAAGAAAAATATATGCAACAGCATTATCGACATGCTTCTTAATATAGAAGGATGTTGTGGAACGCTGTATTTCAAAAAGTTTCCTATGATCACACAAGATCTATCTAGGGATGCATAGCAATAAGAGGGGAGAGTGTGTCTACGTACCCTGGTAGACCGAAAGCGGAAGCCTTAAGTAACGCGGTTGATGTAGTCGAACGTCTTTGCGATCCAACCGATCAAGCATCGAACGCATGGCACCTCCGTGATCTGCACACGTTCAGCTCGATGACGTCCCTCGAACTCTAGATCCAGCTAAGGCCGAGGGAGAGTTTCGTCAGCATGATGATGTGTTGACGGTGATGATGAAGTTACCGACGCAGGGCATCGCCTAAGCACTATGACAATATGACCGAGGTGGAAATCTGTGGAGGGGGCACCGCACACGGCTACGAGATCAACTTATGCGTCTATGGGGTGCCCCCCTCCCCCGTATATAAAGGAGTGGAGGAGGGGGCCGGCCGGCCTCCTATGGCGCGCCCCAAGGGGGGAATCCTACTCCTACTAGGAGTAGGTCCCCCCCCCCTTTCCTAGTCCAACTAGGAGGGGGGAAGGGAAGAGGGAGAGAAAGGAAAGGGGGGTTGGCCCCCTCCCAATTCGGTTTGGGCTTGGGGGGCGCCCCACCTCTTGGCCGCCTCCTCCTCTCTTCCACTAAAGCCCATGTAGGCCCATTAAGCCCCCGAGGGGTTCCGGTAACCCCTCGGTACTCCGGAAAATGCCCGAACCAATCCGAAACCTTTCCGGTGTCCAAACATAACCTTCCAATAAATCAATCTTCATGTCTCGACCATTTCGAGACGCATTGTCATGTCCGTGATCACATCTGGGACTCTGAACAACCTTCGGTACATCAAATCACATAAACTCATAATACCAATCATCATCGAACGTTAAGCGTGTTGTGACTCCCGGATAATTAAGCTACAATAATTCCGCGTTAGTGATGCCACCTCATCACAATTACTGTTGCTAGTCTCACTGTGTTTCAAACGCTAATAAAATTCAAATTAAATCAAAGGCAAAAAACAAAAGTTTCCAAACTTTAAAACTAAAATGTTCTAAAGGTGTCGGATAATGCATAGATAATTGTGGGGGAGAAACCAAACTTTGATAAAATGTTCAAGGACTCTAAAATAATTGAAACAGTAGAGAAAACAATTAAACAAATGCCTATTGGATTTTATAAAATATTAAAATGTTTTATTATGGGTTAAGAATTAATCTAACAGTAGTTTGTTTACAAATACAAATTTAGGTACTAGTGGTAATTTTTTATAAAACTAAAAATAAAAGAAACTAGAAATAAAACAGAAAAGGAAAATACAAAAACGAAAACAAAACTAACAAAACTAACAAAAAAAGGAAAAAGAAAAAGGCCCCCCTGGCCAACTGGGCCAGACGGCCCAGCTCACAGCCAGCCAGGCCGGCCCAGCCGGCCACCCCCCAACTCACCCATAACCCCCACTACCACAGACCCTAACCCCCACCGATACCGACTCCCCCCACTCGCTCTCTCTCCCTCCCCCCCCCCCGATCTGGATCGAGATCGGGGGCACGACCTCCACGCGCCCGACGCCGCCGTCCTCTCTGTCGTCGCCTGTCGTCATCGCAACCTCGCCGGCCTGGCTCCTCCTCCCCGCGGTCTGCCTCCTCCACGTCGCCCTCGTCCTCGACCACCACCTCAACCCCCGCTGCACCTTTCCCTACCGGCTCCGTGAGCTCCCTCCCTTTCCCTCTCTGTCCCGCGCGGCCGTCACCGCGTCCGGGCCGCGCTCACCGCGCCCCGCCGCGTCCCGCAGCTCCATGCCGGTGCGCCGCCCGCACCGTGCTCACGGCCACCACGGCCCCGATCGAGCCCGCTTGCCCGCGTTGCGCCTAGCTGCTGCTGCTGCAGCCCGGGTGCTCCTACCACCACATGCACGCACGCCTACGCCACACGCGCCGCTCCCCTGTCTGCCGCGACCGCCTCTGCTCGCCCGCGCCCTCCCCTGCCTCTCCGCCCCGTATCAGCCGGCGCCTCCGGTTGCGCCTGGCCGCCGCCGATGGTCCCTGCTGCGCACTGCTTCTACTCCAGCGACCAAGGCCGCCTGCGTCCGTGTGTCGCCCGCCTCTGCCTGCTGTTCGCCACGGCCCCCCTCCCCGCTCGCCGCTTGTGCTTCCTCGGCCCACTACCTATCGCTGCTGCGCCCGTCGCCCTCCGCTCCTCTTCGGCGCGGCCTTTGCTTGGACGCCGCCCCTCGCCGCTGGTTCCCGGCGCCCGCACGCACACCAGCTACCACGGTCGCGCCCGACGGCCTCGCCCACACACCGGCACCCTGCGACACCCCGGGTTTGCCCTTCGGGCACAAACGCCCGGGCGCCCGCTGCCCGTGTCGCCCGCTAGGCCCCCAAGGGCATATGATAAAGGGGCCCCGCCCCCAGAACATATAAAAAGAGAATAAAAAATAAAATTAATAACTAATTAATTAATTAACTTAATTAATTGTGATTAATAAACCTAATTAATTAATTAACTAACCTAACGAATTTGTAATTAAACTAATTAACTTGGTTAATTAGTTAACAGGCAATGACAGCTGGGACTCACATGTCAGGTTGACTAGGTCAACGGTCAGAGTTGACCGCTGACATCATGCTGATGCAATAATATTAATTTCAAATTTATTTGATAACAATAAATTAGAAAATGATTTTAAAACTTTAAAAATTAATAGAAAATAAACCATAGCTCGGATGGAAAAACTTTGTACACGAAAGTTGCTCAGAATGACGAGACGAATCCGAATACGTAGCCCGTTCGTCCACCACACATCCCTAGCATAGAGAACACGCAACTTCCTCCCTACGGTTCATCTGTCTGAAAATGCAAAACACCGGGGATACTATCTCGGATGTTTCCCCCTTCACCGGTATCACCTGTCCCTACGTTAGGTCACCCCTAGCACAACGTATTGCCGCATCTTGCTTTGTTTGCTCTGTATTTACTGTTTCTTCCCCTCTTCTTCTCCGGTAGACCTCGAGACCGACGCTGATGCCCCTGAGTACGACTACGTCGACGATGACCCTTCCTTCTTGCCGGAGCAACCAGGAAAGCCCCCTCCCCCTTAATCACCAGATATCGCCTATTCTTCTCTCTACTGCTAGCATTAGAGTAGTGTAGCATGTTACTGCTTTTCGTTAATCCTATTCTGATGCATAGCCTATCCTTGCTACTACTGTTGTTACCTTTACCTGCAATCCTAAATGCTTCGTGTAGGATGCTAGTATTCCATCAGTGGCCCTACCTTCTTGTCCGTCTGCCATCTATACTATCGGGCCGTGATCACTCGGGAGGTGATCACGGGTATATACTTACATACATACATACAGGTGGTGACTAAAGTCGGGTCGGCTCATAGAGTTGCCGCAAGTGATTCCGATGTGGGGGCTGAAGGGGCGGGTGGCTCCATCCAGGTAGTGGTGGGCCTGAGCTCCCGACGGCCCCCGACTGTTACTTTGTGGCAGAGCGACAGGGCAGGTGGAGACCACCTAGGAGAGAGGTGGGCCTGGCCCTGGTCGGTGTCCGCGGTTACATCAATTAACACGCTTAACGAGATCTTGGTATTTGATTTGAGTCTGGCCACTGGCCTATATGCACTAACCAACTACGCAGGAACAGTTATGGGCACTCGACGTCGTGGTATCAGCCAAAGGCTTCATGACGTCAGGGACTGAGCGGCGCGCACCGGGTTGGACCGCGTAACGCAACTTCCTTTGTAATGGAGGTTGCTAGGTCTTCTCACCGGCCGCGTACGCAACGTGCAGGTATGCAATGGGCGATGAGCCCAGACCCCTGCGCGCATAGGATTTAGACCGGCTTGCTGACCTCTCTGTTGTGCCTAGGTGGGGCTGCGACGTGTTGATCTTTCGAGGTCGGGCATGACCTAGGAAAGTGTGTCCGGACAAAGGGGATCGAGCGTGTTGGGAAATGTGGTGCACCCCTGCAGGGAAGTTGATCTATTCGAATAGCCATGTCCCTCGGTCAAAGGACGACCCAGAGTTGTACCATGACCTTATGACAAGTAGAACCGAATACTTAATAAAACACACCCTTCCAAGTGCCAGATACAACCGGTGATCGCTCTCTCACAGGGCGACGAGGGGAGGATCACCGGGTAGGGTTATGCTATGCGATGTTACTTGGTGAACTTACCATCTACTATCTTCTACATGCTGCAAGATGGAGGCAGCCAGAAGTGTAGTCTTTGACAGGACTAGCTATCCCCCTCTTATTCCGGCATTCTGCAGTTCAGCCCACATATACTACCCCCTTTCATTGATACCAATGCATATGTAGTGTAGCTCCTTGCTTGCGAGTACTTTGGATGAGTACCCACGGTTGCTTTGCTCCCCTTTTTTCCTTTTCTATACCTGGTTGTTGCGACCAGATGTTGGAGTCCAGGAGCCAGACGCCACTGTCGACGACGACTCCTACTACACTGGAGGTGCCTACTGCTACGTGAAGGCCTCTAACGACGACCCGGAGTAGTTAGGAGGATCCCAGGCAGGAGGCCTGCGCCTCTTTCGATCTGTATCCCAGTTTGTGCTAGCCTTCTTAAGGCAAACTTGTTTAACTTATGTATGTACTTAGATATTGTTGCTTCCGCTGACTCTTGTGCCTTCGAGCATTTGTATTCGAGCCTTCGAGGCCCCTGGCTTGTAATATAAAGCTTGTATTATTTTATTTTGTGTCTAGAGTTGTGATGTGATATCTTCCCGTGAGTTCCTGATCTTGGTCGTACACATTTGTGTGCATGATTAGCGTATGGTCAAATCAGGGGCGTCACAAGTTGGTATCAGAGTCAACTGCCTATAGGAATCCCCCTTCCAAACTCCTTGGCCGAAGTTGAGTCTAGTCACTGAAAAAGTTTTTACTAAGATGGTTGTGCGGCTTACGGGCCCACGTCGCCATTGGGTGGATTAGGATCTTTTATTCCTCGACCTATACTCTGGGACTCTGATCTATCTTCTATTCAGGTTAAAAGTTTTACTAACTCTGACTCTAGGTTCTCGTAAATACTTCCTTCCGGAGGGCCACTCATTCCGACGATGGCTTGAATCACTAGAAGATTATGAAGATAGTATCTGATATTCTCTCGAGACTTTGTGCCCACCACTTTTGCTATTCCCGACCACCGATAAATCCTTACAGATGACTGCTTACACTTGTCGTTCATACCTTTGTTCCCAGTTGCCCCTGTTATTATTTGATACCCTGAAAAATTCTTCGATATTCCGAGAATCCTTTGTGCCCACCGCTTGGCAGCTCTTTTCCGCATTAATAGCCCTACGGATAATTGCTTGCACTTAACGAGTATCCGCTCATCCCCGGTTGATTCATGTATTTCACAAAAGTCTTGGAAGTACCATCCGGTCTTCTGAAGATCCCCAACTGCCTATTGCTCCTGAAATTCTTGCTTGCCTGTATTGGGATTAATCCCATAAGTCTGGTAATCTTATTGGCATCCTTTGTCATTATCATTTTGAGTCCATTGATTCAATAAGTTGCATATGTTCACAATCATCAGTTGAATCCTAGGATTATCCTTCCGGCTCAGACGTCATTTTAAACATGAGCTGGATCTTGACCAATCAAATTGCCATCGATTGTACCCCTAAGGCTATTCAACTTATCCATTCCTAATCAGAGCATTGCTTCTGATCCCTTGTCTTGGCATTCACAATTCCTTTGCATTTGAGCTTTGAGTTAGTCAGTTGTTTCTATAATCTGACCTCCTTGCATTCTTTCTTCCTCTGGTTGAGTACCGATGCTCACATCAGATCCCTTGCGGACCACCAGACCCTTTGTCGGAATTTCTCCGACCGTGTCCTTCATATTGAATAACCTTGTGAGCCTTTCCATGGGTATATAATGCCTTTGGTAAATTGTATCCTCTGCTTTGTGAACCATGCTCTACTTTCAAGCTTGTATTATTTACTTCGAAGTTTGTGATATATGTTCCTAAGATGCCCTGATGGGTTGAACCTACGCCTTCCCTAATCCATGTGAACCCGAAAGATTTCACGGGTCAAACTTATCTGGTATTGCACCAAGTAAAAATTTCAACAACTAATGTCATTTTTGAAATACGAGAGGTGGATGAAAGGTTATGCATTGAACGAGTGGGAGTCGACCTTGAACCCTGTGTTCATGCCCATGGACACGATGTATACCTTATCATGGAAGCTTCTCTTAAAATAATAATCCCCGTGTTATAAGTTTGTCTTGTATCTATATTTAATCCTTTTCAACCATGGTTCCGACCATGATTGTTCTTCTTTGATCCCATTTCTCAGACAAGTTAAAGCACTTGTCTTCTACAGATCAATATGCCTGCCCAACCACTATTATGATCTATGTTCGAGTATTACCCCTGGTATCTCGAGGATATCATGCCATTGCACTACATCTTATGAAACTTTTGATGAAGTACTACCTTGCCCTGTCATTATCACTTCATGGGTGCTAGGTTGTTTGTCACTCGAGAACACTAATAAGTGAATCTATTCCGCACTCTGATTCTATAACTCTTAAGTAATTTTTCGTTGCTCATGATTTTAATAATCCTTCAAGCCATTCCTTGCCTGATCGACTATATCATTATCCTACTAAATTTTTAACTGTGCTACCGATCCTTCTTCCTGGAGCACAATTTTTGGCGATGCGCTAAGTTTACTAAATCTTCCTTGTCATACCATTTCGCCCTGGACAGCAAGCCTGATTTCGAGTTTGTGTCGTACCTGTGGTTCCAATAACCTCTTGCTTCATCAGTCCATTGACTTGATGTCATCACTGATCGATTACATCTTCATGAAATCTCTCGTCAGTATTTGCCGCGATCGTTAACAACATTTTGATTCCTTCCAGGATATTAATCGAATTCATTATGGTAAGTGCCATCCTCTTCCATTGGTAATTTGAATTACCATCGACAGCATATTTACTTTCCTTTCATCACAAACTTGTTCATGTTATGGATGCAACTTGCTATCCAGTTTGTGTTATGTTCTACCTTGAGGTATTACTGTCCTTATGTCAAGGATGTTGCAAGGATTGCTCCACCTCTTAATAATTCTTGGTATAGTGATACTTCTCACAAGCAGCATTATTTCTTGGTCCCCGTATTTACTAACCGGGAGTATCAACAAGTGAACGATGATGTTTGGATTCTATTCTTCTAGCAGCCCTATTGCTTTGAAGTTAATGGTCGATAGTTCATTCTTAGACTATTGGTTATTGAATCACCATTCTAACATTGATCATGCTACCTAAGCCAATATTTTGGGTGCACCTTTCAACCAATGTTTAATTGTGTATGTTTTCCTCGAGCATACATCATTACATCATTTGATCTGGCAAGTGTTATCTCCTTGTTCACATAATTGTGGAAATCTATCTTTTAGTAAAACTCGAGGATTTTTCGCTGAGTCCATCAACCACCCCCTCATCATTTCCCTGGTTTAATGATGAACTCTTGTTTTGGAACTCGCTTCCATAGTTAATTTCCTAAGAATTTTACAATGTCATCTCGTCAATTGTGTTGCACCTTTTCTTCTTAGGCATCCTGAGTCTGAGGTATCCTGACACCAACCGGATCTGAATCTCAGTCAGATATGATGTTTGGGACATATTCTCAAGAGTTATAACATTGGTCGTTATATATCAGTAAGGTGATGTCATGCCTATCACACCTGGCCAAAGGCCCTATTGTTATAGTTTCCTTTTCAACAAAGTTATCCACTCTTCCATGAGGAAATTGTGAGACTTATTCTACAAGTTGTTCCTAATGAATCCTTCGTGTATCCAAAGTCTGACCTTTGCTTGAAGACCATGTCAATGCTATCTCGAAGCATGTCGGTGGTACTCCGATTTTCAACAACAACATTTGAAGCCCAATGCTAAATGTTTCCTGCTCAATTATCCAAACACCGCTGTATGGGTAATGTCATGAAATTTCTCTCCCCTTACCTAAAGAGTTTTCTACATTATATCCTATCATGGATATCATGCTCTGTTTATCCTTGGGAAGGATATACCCTTGGAATATGTGTTTAAACACATTTTCCTTTACATTGTTCTGTTTAATCTGATAATCACATTTTCCTTTCCATTGTTTTGTTTAACCTTCTTGAGGTTTATATGATCTAATCAGTAATAAGCCACTGCTTTTGTAAGCACCTCGGTGTACAACTCTGTCAGTAAGACCCCGTTACTATTGTTGGTGACATCCCGGTAACCACCGATGGACGAGAACTTTGCCTATTGGTCCGCCTCGTTCAATGAGCAGGAAAATGGTTCTCTTCGTCCCTCACCCTTGGTACCGATGTTGTTGCTGACATAACTGACAGACTCTTCTCTAACATGCGTTGCTATCATGGTCGTGCAAGATTACAGCACCCTCCCTACTTTTAACCCACATGGTGGGCCCATAACCCACAATTCCACAGGATCGAAACCTGACTCTCCTGTAACCCCCTGTTCCCAAGGTTCCTCCTCACGTGTGGCCTCGTATGCAAGTCATGAGCCACCATCCGAGAGATCATCAATTATGGTATTAGACACAATACTTATTCCCATTGCTCTGAACCCCTTACACATTTCGTATCAGGCAACGAACAATTGACTGTTTGTTTGAAACTTCTCATGGTACCTTGTTACTTTGCTCTCGATATTTTCTTAAGTTTCAATTCGAGAGACACTTATGCTTCTTCCCCTGAGTTAACCGGCTGATGCTCAATCTTGTTAGATTCCGTCCTTATAGAGTCCCCCCCCTCTTATCCTTTCGTAAGTACGGTGAAGATCCTAAAGGAAGGGCGACAACTTCATCATGATGCATTGATGCATAGGAATGAAGACATAAGCATGAAGGAACAACCTCTGTGAAAAGATCAAGCAAGACCGAGAAGACTCATTAGAATTTCGTAACCAGACCTTTCCCCCTTATCACACCTCTAAAATCTCTGGACGAGATTTCTTGTAGTGGAGGAGAATTGTGACGCCCGAATAATTAAGCTACAGTAATTCCGTGTTAGTGATGCCACATCATCACAATTATTGTTGCTAGTCTCACTGTGTTTCAAACGCTAATAAAATTCAAATTAAATCAAAGGCAAATAACAAAAGTTTCCAAACTTTAAAACTAAAATGTTCTAAAGGTGCCGGATAATGCATAGATAATTGTGGAGGAGAAACCAAACTTTGATAAAATGTTTAAGGGCTCTAAAATAATTAAAACAGTAGAGAAAACAATTAAACAAATACCTATTGGATTTTATAAAATATTAAAATGGTTTATTATGGGTTAAGAATTAATCTGACAGTAGTTTGTTAATAAATACAAATTTAGGTACTAGTGGTAATTTTTATAAGACTAAAAATAAAAGAAACTAGAAATAAACAGAAAAGAAAAAATACAAAAACAGAAAACAAAACTAACAAAAAAAGGAAAAAAATGCCCCCCTGGCCAACTGGGCCAGACGGCCCAGCTCACAGCCAGCCAGGCCGGCCCAGCCGGCCACCCCCCAACTCACCCATAACCCCCACTACCCCAAACCCTACCCCCCACCGACACCCACTCCCCCCCCCCCCCCCCCCCCCCCCCCCCCCCCCGATCTTGATCCAGATCGGGGGCACGACCTCCACGCGCCCGACGCCGCCGTCCTCTCCGCCGTCGCCCGTCGTCATCGCAACCTCGACGGCCTGCCTCCTCCTTCCCGTCGGTCTGCCTCCTCCACGTCGCCGTCGTCCTCGACCACCACCCTGACCCCCGCTGCCCCTTTTCCTACTGGCTCCGTGAGCTCCCTCCGTTTCCCTCTCTTTCCCGCGCGGCCGTCACCGTGTCCGGGCTGTGCTCACCGCGCCCGGCCGCGTCCCACAACTCCACGCTGGCGCGCCTCCCGTGCTGTGCTCACGGCCACCACGGCCCCGACCGCGCCCGCTCGCCCGCGCTGCGCCTACCACCACCTGCACGCATGCCTACACCTCGTGCGCCGCTCCCCTGTCTGCCGCGGCCGCCTCTGCTCGCCCGCGCCCTCCCCTGCCTCTCCGCCACGCATCAGTCGGCGCCTCCGGTTGCGCCTGGCCGCCGCCGACGGTCCCTGCTGCACGCTGCTGCTACTCCGGCAACCAAGGGCGCCTGCGTCCACGCGTCGCCCACCTTTGCCTCCTATTCGCCGCGGCCCCCCTCCCCGCTCGCCACTCGTGCTTCCCCCTCCCGCTGCCTATTGCCGATGCGCCCGCCGCCCTCCGCCCCTGTTCGTCACGGCCTTGGCCTGGACACCGCCCCTCGCCGCCACCCGGCGCCCGAAGGCGCACCAGCTGCCCCGGTCGCACCCGGCGGCCTCGCCCACACACCGGCACTCCGCGGCACCCCGGGTTTGCCATTCAGGCACAAATGCCCGGGCGCTGCTACCTGTCTCGCCCGCTAAGCCCCCAAGGGCCTATGACAAAGGGGCCCCACCCCTAGAACGTTTTAAAAAAGAGAATAAAATAATAATTATAATAATTAAATTAATTAACTTAATTAATTGTGATTAATAAACCCAATTAATTAACTAACCTAACTAATCTGTAATTAAACTAATTAACCAAGTTAATTAGTTAACAGGCAATGACAGCTCGGACCCACATGTCAGGTTGACCAGGTCAATGATCAGAGTTGACCGCTGACGTCATGTTGATGCAATAATACTAATTTCGAATCAATTTAATAAATAATAAATTAGAAAATGATTTTAAAACTTTAAAAATTAATAGAAAATAAATCGTAGCTCGAATGGAAAAACTTTGTACATGAAAGTTGCTCAGAACGACGAGACGAATCCGAATATGCAGCCCGTTCGTCCACCACACATCCCTAGCATAGCGAACACGCAACTTCCTCCATCCGGTTCATCTGTTCGAAAATGCAAAACACCAAGGATACTATCCCGGATGTTTCCCCCCTTCACCGATATCACCTGTCCCTACGTTAGGTCACCCCTAGCACAACGTATTACCGCATCTTGCTTTGTTTGCTTCGTTTGCTCTGTATTTACTGTTTCTTCCCCCTCTTCTTCTCCGGTAGACCTCGAGACCGACATTGATGCCCCTGAGTACGACTACATCGACGACAACCCTTCCTTCTTGCCAGAGCAACTAGGAAAGCCCCCCTGATCACCAGATATCGCCTATTCTTCTCTCTACTGCTTGCATTAGAGTAGTGTAGCATGTTATTGCTTTTCGATAATAATATTCTAATGCATAGCCTGTCCTTGCTACTACTGCTGTTACCTTTACCTGCAATCCTAAATGCTAAGTATACGATGCTAGTATTCCATTAGTGACCCTACCTTCTTGTCCGTCTGCCTTGCTATACAATCGGGTCGTGATCACTCGGGAGGTGATCACGGGTATATACTTACATACATACATTTTATATAGGTGGTGACTAAAGTCATGTCGGCTCGTAGAGTACCCGCAAGTGATTCTGATGTGGGGGATGAAGGGGCAGGTGGCTCCATCCAAGTAGTGGTGGGCCTGAGTTCCCGACAGCCCTCGACTGTTACTTTGTGGCGGAGCGACAGGGCAGGTAGAGACCACCTAGGAGAGAGGTGGGCCTGGCCCTGGTCGGCGTCCGCGGTTACATCAATTATCACGCTTAACGAATCTTGGTATTTGATCTGAGTCTGGCCACTGGCCTATACGCACTAACCAATTACGCGGGAACAGTTATGGGCACTCGACGTCGTGGTATCAGCCGAAGCCTTTGTGACGTCAGCGACTGAGCGGCGTGCGCCGGGTTGGACCGCGTAACGCAACTTCCTTTGTAATGGAGGTTGCTAGGTCTGCTCACCGGCTGCATACTCAACGTGCACGTGTGCAATGGGCGATGGGCCCAGACCCCTGCGCGCATAGGATTTAGACCGACGTGCTGACCTCTCTATTGTGCCTAGGTGGGCTGTGACATGTTGATCTTTTGAGGCCGGGCATGACCCAGGAAAGTGTGTCCGGACAAAGGGGATCCAGCGTGTTGGGAAATGTGGTGCACCCCTGCAGGGAAGTTGATCTATTCGAATATCCATGTCCCTCGGTAAAAGGACGACCCGAAGTTGTACCTTGACCTTATGACAACTAGAACCGGATACTTAATAAAACACACCCTTCCAAGTGCCAGATACAACTAGTGATCGCTCTCTCATAGGGCGAGGGGGGAGGATCACCGGGTAGGGTTATGCTATGTGATGTTACTTGGTGAACTTACCGTCTACTCTCTTCTACATGCTGTAAGATGGAGGCGGCCAGAAGCGTAGTCTTTGACAGGAGTAGCTATCCCCCTCTTATTCCGGCATTCTGCAGTTCAGCCCACATATACTACCCCCTTTCATTGATACCAATGCATATGTAGTGTAGCTCCTTGCTTGCGAGTACTTTGGATGAGTACTCACGGTTGCTTTGCTCCCCCTTTTTTCCTTTTCTATACCTGGTTGTTGCGACCAGATGTTGGAGTCCAGGAGCCAGACGCCACCGTCGACGACGACTCCTACTACACTGGAGGTGCCTACTGCTACGTGAAGGCCTCTAACGATGACCAGGAGTAGTTAGGAGGATCCCAGGCAGGAGGCCTGCACCTCTTTCGATCTGTATCCCAGTTTGTGCTAGCCTTCTTAAGGCAAACTTGTTTAACTTATGTATGTACTCAGATATTGTTGCTTCCGCTGACTCTTGTGCCTTCGAGCATTTGTATTCGAGCCTTCGAGGCCCCTGGCTTGTAATATAAAGCTTGTATTATTTTATTTTGTGTCTAGAGTTGTGTTGTGATATCTTCCCATGAGTTCCTGATCTTGGTCGTACACATTTGTGTGCATGATTAGTGTACGGTCAAATCGGGGGCGTCACACGTGCGGACCCTACGGATTCGAGAACTATGTAGACATGACCGAGACTCATCTTCGGTCAATAACCAATAGCGGAACCTGGATGCTCATACTGGTTCCTACATATTCTACGAAGATCTTTATCAGTCAAGCAGTATAACAACATACGTTGTTCCCTTTGTTATCGGTATGTTACTTGCCCGAGATTCGATTGTCGGTATCATCATACCTAGTTCAATCTTGTTACCGGCAAGTCTCTTTACTCATTTTGTAATGCAACATCCCGCAACTAACTCATTAGTCACATTGCTTGCAAGGCTCAGTGATGTGCATTACCGAGAGGGCCCAGAGATACCTCTCCGACAATCGGAGTGACAAATCCTAATCTAGATCTATGCCAACTCAACAAACACCATCAGAGACACCTGTAGAGCATCTTTATAATCACCCAGTTACGTTGTGATGTTTCATAGCACACTAAGTGTTCCTCCAATATTCTGGAGTTGCAGAATCTCATAGTCATAGGAACATGTATAAGTTATGGATAAATCAATAGCAATAAACTAAACGATCGAAGTGCTAAGCTGACGGATGGGTCATCTCAATCACATCATTCTCTAATGATATGATCCCATTTATCAAATGACAACTCATGTCTATGGTTAGGAAACTTAACCATCTTTGATTAACGAGCTAGTCAAGTAGAGGAATACTAGTGACTCTCTATTTGTCTATGTATTCACACATGTACTAAGTTTCCGGTTAATACAATTTTAGCATGAATAATAAACATTCATCATGATATAAGGAAATATAAATAACAACTTTATTATTGCCTCTAGGGCATATTTCCTTCAGTCTCCCACTTGCACTAGAGTCGATAATCTAGATTACATTGTAATGATTCTAACACCCATGGAGTCTTGGTGTTGATCATGTTTTGCTCATGAGAGAGGCTTAGTTAATGGGTCTGCAACATTCAGATCCATATGTATCTTGCAAATCTCTATGTCTCCCTCCTTGACTTGATCACGGGTGGAATTGAAGTGTCTCTTGATGTGCTTGGTTCTCTTGTGAAATCTGGATTCCTTTGCCAAGGAAATTGCACCAGTATTGTCACAGAAGATTTTCATTGGACCCGATGCACTAGGTATGACACCTAGATCGGATATGAACTCCTTCATCCAGAATCCTTCATTTGCTGCTTCCGAAGCAACTATGTATTCCGCTTCACACGTAGATCCCCCCATGACGCTTTGCTTAGAATTGCACCAACTGACGGCTCCACCATTCAATAAAAATATGTATCCGCTTTGTGACTTAGAGTCATCCAGATCAGTGTCAAAGCTTGCATCGACGTAACCGTTTACGACGAGCTCTTTGTCACCTCCATAAACGAGAAACATATCCTTAGTCCTTTTTAGGTATTTCAGGATATTCTTGACCACTGTCCAGTGATCCACTCCTGGATTACTTTGGTACCTCCCTACTAAACTAATAGCAAGGCACACATCAGGTCTGGTACACAACATTGCATACATGATAGAACCTATGGTTGAGGCATAGGGAATGACTTTCATTTTCTCTTTATCTTCTGCAGTGGTCGGTCATTGAGTCTGACTCAACATCACACCTTGTAACACAGGCAAGAACCCTTTCTTTGCTTGATCCATTTTGAACTTCTTCAAAACTTTATCAAGGTATGTGCTTTGTGAAAGTCCAATTAAGCGTCTTGATCTATCTCTATAGATCTTGATGCCCAATATATAAGCAGCTTCACCGAGGTCTTTCATTGAAAAATTATTATTCATGTATCCTTTTATGCTATTCAGAAATTCAGTATCATTTCCAATCAACAATATGTCATCCACATATAATATCAGAAATGCTACAAAGCTCCCACTCACTTTCTTGTAAATACAGACTTCTCCAAAAGTCTGTATAAAACCATATGCTTTGATCACATTATCAAAGCATATATTCCAACTCCGAGATGCTTGCACCAGTCCATAAATGGATCGTTGGAGCTTACACACTTTGTTAGCACCTTTTGGATTGACAAAACCTTCTGGTTGCATCATATACAACTCTTCTTTAATATCCATTAAGGAATGCAGTTTTGACATCCATTTGCCAAATTTCATAATCATAAAATGCGGCAATCGCTAACATGATTCGGATGGACTTAAGCATCGCTATGGGTGAGAAGGTCTCATCGTAGTCAACTCCTTGAACTTGTCGAAAACCTTCCGCAACAAGTTGAGCTTTATAGACAGTAATATTACCGTCAGCGTCAGTCTTCTTCTTGAAGATCCATTTATTCTCTATGGTTTGCCTTTCATCGGGCAAGTCAACCAAAGTCCATACATTGTTCTCATACATGGATCCCATCTCAGATTTCATGGCCTCAAGCCCTTTTGCGGAATCTGGGCTCATCATCGCTTCCTCATAGTTCGTAGGTTCGTGATGGTCAAGTAACATGAATTCCAGAACAGGATTACCATACCACTCTAGTGCGGATCTTACTCTGGTTGACCTACGAGGTTCGGTAGTAACTTGATCAGAAGTTTCATGATCATCATCATTAGCTTCCTCACTAATTGGTGTAGGAATCACTGGAACTGATTTATGTGATGAACTACTTTCCAATAATGGAGAAGGTACAATTACCTCATCAAGTTCTACTTTCCTCCCACTCACTTCTTTCGAGAGAAACTCCTTCTCTAGAAAGGGTCCATTCTTAGCAACGAATATCTTGCCTTCGGATCTGTGATAGAAGGTGTACCCAATACTCTCCTTTGGGTATCCTATGAAGACACATTTCTCCGATTTGGGCTCAAGCTTATCAGTTTGAAGCTTTTTCACATAAGCATCGCAGCCCCAAACTTTAAGAAACGACAACTTGGGTTTCTTGCCAAACCACAGTTCAAATGGTGTCATCTCAATGGATTTCAATGGTGCCCTATTTAACGTGAATGCAGCCGTCTCTAAAGCGTAACCCCAAAACGGTAGCGGTAAATAAGTAAGAGACATCATAGATCACACCATATCTAATAAAGTGCGGTTACGATGTTCGGACACACCATTACGTTGTGGTGTTCCAGGTGGCGTGAGTTGCGAAACTAGTCCGCATTGTTTCAAATGAAGACCAAACTCGTAACTCAAATATTCTCCTCCATGATCAGATCAAAGAAACTTTATTTTCTTATTATGATGATTTTCAACTTCACTCTCAAATTCTTTGAACTTTTCAAATATTTCAGACTTATGTTTCATCAAGTAGATATACCCATATCTGCTCAAATCATCTGTGAAGGTCAGAAAATAACGATACCTGCCACGAGCATCAACACTCATTGGACCACATACATCAGTACGTATTATTTCCAATAATTCTTTGCTCGTTCTATTGTTCCGGAGAATAGAGTCTTAGTCATACTTCCCATGAGGCATGGTTCGCAAGCATCAAGTGATTCATAATCAAGTGGTTCCAAAAGCCCATCAGCATGGAGTTTGTTCATATGTTTTACACCAATATGACCTAAACGGTAGTGCCACAAATAAGTTGCACTATCATTATTTAACTTATGTCTTTTGGCTTCAACACTATGAATATGTGTATCAATACTATCAAGATTTAGTAAAAAAATAGACCACTCATCAAGGGTGTATGACCATAAAAGATATTACTCATGTAAATAGAACAACCATTATTCTCTGATTTAAATGAATAACCGTCTCGCATCAAACAAGATCAAGATATAATGTTCATGCTTAACGCTGGCACCAAATAACAATTATTCAGGTCTAAAACTAATCCCGAAGGTAGATGTAGAGGTAGCGTGCCGACGGCGATCACATCGACTTCGGAACCATTTCCCATGCGCATCGTCACCTCGTCCTTAGCCAATCTTCGCTTAATCAGTAGCCCCTGTTTCAAGTTGCAAATATTAGCAACAAAACCAGTATCAAATACCCAGGCGCTACTGCGAGCATTAGTAAGGTACACATCAATAACATGTATATCAAATATACCTTTCACTTTGCCATCCTTCTTATCCGCCAAATACTTGGGGAAGTTCCGCTTCCAGTGACCAGTCCCTTTGCAGTAGAAGCACTCAGTCTCAGGCTTAGGTCCAGACTTGGGCTTCTTCACTTGAGCAGCAACTTGCTTGTCATTCTTCTTGAAGTTCCCCTTCTTCCCTTTGCCCTTCTTCTTGAAATTGGTTGTCTTGTTGACCATCAACACTTGATGCTCCTTCTTGATTTCTACCTCCGCAGCCTTTAGCATTGCGAAGAGCTTGGGAATTTTCTTATCCATCCCTTGCATATTATAGTTCATCATGAAGCTTTTGTAGCTTGGCGATGTCTACTACACAACCTTCTTCTTGTAGACATTGTTGGGCCTCCAAGTGCAGAGGTTTGTAGGACAGTAGCAAATTTCCCTCGAGTGGATGACCTAAGGTTTATCAATCCGTGGGAGGCATAGGATGAAGATGGTCTCTCTCAAACCACCCTGCAACCAAATAACAAAGACTCTCTTGTGTCCCCAACACACCCAACACAATGGTAAATTGTATAGGTGCACTAGTTCGGCGAAGAGATGGTGATACAAGTGCAATATGGATGGTAGATATATGTTTTTATAATCTGAAATTATAAAAACAGCAAGGTAACTAATGATACAAGTGAGCGAAAACGGTATTGCAATGCGTTGAAACAAGGCCTAGGGTTCATACTTTCGCTAGTGCAAGTTCTCTCAACAAGGATAACATAATTAGATCATATAACTATCCCTCAACATGCAACAAAGAGTCACTCCAAAGTCACTAATAGCAGAGAACAAACGAAGAGATTATTGTAGGGTACGAAACCACCTCAAAGTTATTATTTCCGATCAATCCATTGGGCTATTCCTATAAGTGTCACAAGCAGACCTAGAGTTCATAGCAAAATAACACCTTAAGACACAAATCAACCAAAACCCTAATGTCACCTAGATACTCCAATGTCACCTCAAGTATCCGAGGGTATGAGTATACGATATGCATCACACAATCTCGGATTCATCTATTCAACCAACACAAAGAACTTCAAAGAGTGCCCCAAAGTTTCTACCATAAAGTCGAGATGAAAACGTGTGCCAACCCCTATGCATAAGTTCATGAGGTCACGGAACTCGCAAGTTGATCATAAAAACATACATCAAGTGGATCACGTGAATATCCCATTGTCACCACAGATAAGCACATGCAAGACATACAACAAGTGTTCTCAAATCCTTAAAGACTCAATCCAATAAGATAACTTCAAAGGGAAAACTCAATCCATTACAAGAAGGTAGAGGGGGAGAAACATCATAAGATCCAAATATAGTAGCAAAGCTCGCGGTACATCAAGATCGTGCCAAATCAAGAACGAGAGAGAGAGAGAGAGAAAGATCAAACACATAGCTACTAGTACATACCCTCAGCCTCGAGGGTGAACTACTCCCTCCTCATCATGGAGAGCGCCGGGATGATGAACATGGCCACCGATGATGATTTCCCCCTCCGGCAGGGTGCCGGAACAGGGTCATGATTGGTTTTTGGTGGCTACAGAGGCTTGCGGCGGAGGAACTCCCGATCTAGGTTATGTTCTGGAGGTTTGGGGATTTATAGGATAGGTTGGCATCGAGAACAAGTCAGGGGGGCCCATGGAGAATCCACGAGGCAGGGGGCGCGTGATACATATCCAATGTATCTATAATTTTTGATTGCTCCATGCTATATTATCTTCTGTTTTGGAAATTATTTGGCTTTATTATTCACTTTTATATTAATTTTGGGACTAACCTATTAACCGGAGGCCCAGCCCAGAATTGCTTTTTTTGCCTATTTTAGAGTTTCGCAGAAAAAGAATATCAAACGGAGTCCAAACGGAATGAAGCCTTCGGGAACGTGATTTTTGGATCGAACAAGATCTAGGAGACTTGAACCCTACGTCAAGCAACCAACAGGGAAGCCACGACGTAGGGGGCGCGCCTACCCTCCCCCCCCCCAGGCGCGCCCTCCACCCTCGTGGGGACCCCTGTTGCTCCACCAACGTACTCCTTCCTCCTATATATACCTACATACCCCCAAATGATCAGATACGGAGCCAAAAACCTAATTCCACCGTCGCAACCTTCTATACCCATGAGATCCCATCTAGGGGCCTGTTCCGGAGCTCCGCCGGAGGGGGCATCGATCACGGAGGGCTTCTACATCAACACCATAGCCCCTCCGATGAACTGTGAGTAGTTTACCTCAGACCTTCGGGTCCATAGTTATTAGCTAGATGGCTTCTTATCTCTTTTTGGATCTCAATACAATGTTCTCCCCCTCTCTTGTGGAGATCTATTCGATGTAATCTTCTTTTGCGGTGTGTTTGTTGAGACCGATGAATTGTGGGTTTATGATCAAGTTTATCTATGAACAATATTTGAATCTTCTGAATTCTTTTATGTATGATTGGTTATCTTTGCAAGTCTCTTCGAATTATCAGTTTGGTTTGGCCTACTAGATTGATCCTTCTTGCAATGGGAGAAGTGCTTAGCTTTGGGTTCAATCTTGTGGTGTCCTTTCCCAGTGACAGTAGGGGCAGCAAGGCACGTATTGTATTGTTGCCATCAAGGATAAAAAGATGGGGGTTTTATCATATTGCATGAATTTATCCCTCTAGATCATGTCATCTTGCTTAAGGCGTTACTCTGTTCTTATGAACTTAATACTCTAGATGCATACTGGATAGCGGTCAATGTGTGGAGTAATAGTAGTAGATGCAGGCAGGAGTCGGTCTACTTGTCTTGGACGTGATGCCTATATACATGATCATACCTAGATATTCTCATAACTATGCTCAATTCTGTCAATTGCTCAACAATAATTTGTTCACCCACCGTAAAATACTTATGCTCTTGAGAGAATCCACTAGTGAAACCTATGGCCCCCGGGTCAATCTTCATCATATTAATCTTCCAACACTTATTTATTTCCTTTGCTTTTATTTTACTTTGCATCTTTATCATAAAAATACCAAAAATATTATCTTATCATATCTATCAGATCTCACTCTCGTAAGTGACCGTGTAGGGATTGACAACCCCTTATCGCGTTGGTTGCGAGGATTTATTTGTTTTGTGTAGGTGCGAGGGACTCGCGTGTAGCCTCTGTAACGCCCTCGATGCGGCTATATCTCCCACGTGTCGAAGCACGACTTAGAGGCATAACCGCATTGAAAGCAATGTCGTAAGTGAGGTAATCTTCACACAACCCAAGTAATACAATAGGGGAAAAAGATACATAGTTGGCTTACAATCGCCACTTCACACAAATACATGAATAAAGCATTACATCAACCAGATACAATCAAGGTCCGACTACGGAACCAAAATAAAAGAAGAACCCCAAATGCAACAAGGTCCCCGATTGACCCCAACTGGGCTCCACTACTGATCGACTGAAACGAAACAACACAAAGGACAAGATCTTCATCGAGCTCCTCCTGAGCTTGGTTGCGCCATCTGCATGGGCTCATCGGCACCTGCAAGCTGGTTTTGGAAGTATCTGTGAGCCACGGGGACTCAGCAATCTCGCACCCTCGCGATCAAGACTATTTAAGCTTATGGGTAAGGTAAAGGTATGAGGTGGAGCTGCAGCAAGCGACTATCATATATGGTGGCTAACATACGCAAATGAGAGCGAGAAGAGAAGGCAAGGCACGATCGAGAAGCTATGATCAAGAAGTGATCCTAGAGCAACATACGTCAAACATAACTCCAACACCGTGTTCGCTTCCCGGACTCCGTCGGAAAGAGACCATCACAGTTACACACGCGGTTGATGCATTTTAATTAAGGTCAACTTCAGGTTTTCTACAACCGGACGTTAACAAATTCCCATCTGCCCATAACCGCGGGCACGGCTTTCGAAAGTTCAAAACCCTGCAGGGGTGTCCCAACTTAGCCCATGACAAGCTCTCACGGTCAACGAAGGAATAGACCTCCTCCCGAGACATTTCGATCAGACTCGGTATCCCGGTTCTACAAGACATCCTCGACAATGGTAAAACAAGTCCAGCAAGACCACCCGATGCGCTGACATCCCGATAGGAGCTGCACATATCTCGTTCTCAGGGCACACCGGATAAGCTAAGCGTACGGGAGCCAACATAACCCAAGTTGCCAAGGGACGGCCCCGCACGGTGCTCTAGGTTGGACCAACACTTAGACAAGCACTGACCCGGGGGGGTTAAAATAAGATGACCCTCGGGATGTGCGACTCCCAAGGGAAAAAGGCTAGGTGGCGAATGGTAAAACCAAGGTTGGGCCTTGCTGAAGGAGTTTTATTCAAAGTGAACTGTCAAGGGGTTCCCATTATAACCCAACCGCGTAAGGAACGCAAAATCCGGGAACATAACACCGTTGTGACAGAAACTAGGGCGGCAAGAGTGGAACAAAACACCAGGCATAAGGCCGAGCCTTCCACCCTTTACCAAGTATATAGATGCATTAATTAAATAAGATATAATGTGATATCCCAACAAGTAAACATGTTCCAACAAGGAACAACATCTCCGTGTTCCAACAAGGAACAAACTTCAATCTTCACCTGCAACTAACAACGCTATAAGAGGGGCTGAGCAAAGCGGTAACATAGCCAATCAATGGTTTGCTAGGACAAGGTGGGTTAGAGGCTTGGTTCAACCATATGGGAGGCATGATAAGCAAGTGGTAGGTATCGCAGCATAGGCATAGCAAAAGAGCGAGCAACTAGCAAGCAAAGATAGAAGTGATTTCGAGGGTATGGTCATCTTGCCTGAAATCCCACAAGGAAGAAGAACGAGTCCATGAAGAAGACAAACGGACATAGACGAACGGGTCCTCACAAACGCGACGTTATCAGAACCAACCCGAAGAAGCAAACACCGGAAAGAAGCACACAACATAGTAAACAACCAACACTTGAACATGATATGATATGCGGGATGCGGTATGCGATATGCAAAAACATAATCAGTTCTCAGACTTGGTGAAAACTGGAACATGCTGAAACAGATATAAAGTAGGCATGTTAACAAGCTCGATGCACTCACTACAGAGCATGACATGACAATCTAAGCATGCACCCATCAAGAATACACATAAAACAAGCTAGACATGGCAAGAACAATAGCATAGCATGCACGGATCAACTACAACATCCTCGGCAAAATCGCTAACAAGTAGACAATCTGCCCAGATTCACGAAATAGCAAAAGTAGAGCTCGATTGACTCAAGCTAGGGTGCTCCATAATTGCAAACAAAGACTTGGATGGATAGAGCACCACAAGATTAACAAAACATCCTTACTGATCATCCTCAAAAGAGGCACGGATCACTAGGAAACAACATGGACATATGGCATATTGATAAAAAAACAGATCAAGGACTTAGTGGAAATGCTAAGTCCCTGAAATCAGCACTAACAAGTGCACCACTTTGCAAGCTTGTGCTAGTCACCACACACATCACAAAAATACATGGGTTGCACCTCTGTAAAGATGGCAAAGCATATAACAAAACACATGTAGAGCTCAGGGGCATATCATGCACACAATAATCATGGCAAAAATGACAAATATCTAATTGGAGCAGCAGATCTGACAATTAACTCAAATAGCACTCTTCCAACAGCATTTCGGGCATCAAGATGAGCTCAAATGAAAATGATGCAATGAGATGAAATGATGTACTCTCTGAGACGAACATTTTGATATGCTATATGCCCAAAACGGATCTACGGATGCAAAGTTACGATGCGATGAACATGGGCACATGAAACATGGAAATCTCGGGGACTTAGTCATTTCAGCACTGAGCGTCGAATATTAAAAGAAATGCACGGGCGGGATTTAGAGGCATAGCTCACCATGGGCTCGGCCCAAAAGGAGAGAAGGTGAGGCAGGCCGGGCGAGCTGGGCCGGTCGAAGAGGCCCATCTAGCTCTCCCCGTGGTCAACGGGCACGGCTCTCCGGTCCCGATCGAGACGAAGCAGGGGGCGGCCATGGCCAGCGTCGGAGGTGGCCGGGACCGGGCGGAAGGCCGTCGGTGGGAACGAGATGGGGTAGATCCGGCCGGGGAGGCGCAGATCCGGCCGGTCGGTGCCGGATCCGGGCGCCGGCGAGCCGGACGGAGCTCGGGCAGGGCATTGCGTCGGGAGGCGGCGACGGTGGCGCTTGGCGGCAGCGGCTGCTCGCCGGAGGAAGGTGAGGAGCGGCGCGGCGGCGGGGAGGTGCATGGCGGCGGAGTCCGGCGCGGGGCGGAACAAGGAGGCGCGGGGTGCCTGCGGGCGGCGGCGGAGATCCGGGCCCGGGCGGGCCAGATCCGGGTCCCGGCAGGCCGCAGTGGAGGTGAAGCGGCGGCGGACACGTGGCGCGCGGCGGTTGGGGCACTGCGGCGGGCGGACATGTCTGGGCGTCGAGGGTGATTTGTCTGGGCGCGAGGTGGAAGAGGACTAGGGTTTGCCCGTGAATTTCGGAGGGGGAGGTGTTAATATAGGTAGAGGGAGCTAGGAGAGTCCAAATGAGGCACGGTTTTCGGCCACGCGATCGTGATCGAACGACCAAGATGATGGAGGAGGTTTAGCTGGGTTTTGGGCCACTTTGGAGGGGTGTTGGGCTGCAACACACACAAGGCCTTCTCGGTCCCTCGGTTAACCGTTGGAGCATCAAACGAAGTCCAAATGGTACGAAACTTGACAGGCGGTCTACCGGTAGTAAACCAAGGCCGCTTGGCAAGTCTCGGTCCAATCCGGAAATGTTTAACCCCCATACACAAGAAGAAGGTAGAAATAACCACCGGAGGAGAACGGAGCGCCGGAATGCAAAATGGACAACGGGGAAAATGCTCGGATGCATGAGACGAACATGTATGCAAATGAAATGCACATGATGACATGATATGCAATGCATGACACGCAAGCAATGACAAGGCAACAACAGCAAATAACTGGACGACAGCTGGCACATCGGTCTCGTGGCGTTACGGCCTCCAACTGGATTGATACCTTGGTTCTCAAAAACTGAGGGAAATACTTAAGCTACTTTGCTGTATCACCCTTTCCTCTTCAAGGGAAAACTAACGCAGTGCTCAAGAGGTAGCAAGAAGGATTTCTGGCGCCGTTGCCGGGAAGGTCTACGCAAAAGTCAACATACCAAGTACCCATCACAAACCCTTATCTCCCGCATTATATTATTTGCCATTTGCCTCTCGTTTTCCTCTCCCCCACTTCACCCTTGCCGTTTTATTCGCCCTCTCTCTCTATCCTCCCTCTCTTTCTCTATTTGCCTCTTTTTGCCCGTTCCTCGTTTGCTTGTGTGTTGGATTGCTTGTTTGTCATGATGGCTCAAGATAACACTAAATTGTGTGACTTTACCAATACCAACAACAATGATTTTATTAGCACTCCGATTGCTCCTCCTACTGATGCTGAATCTTGCGAAATTAATGCCGCTTTGTTGAATCTTGTCTTGAAAGATCAATTCGCCGGCCTTCCTAGTGAAGATGCCGCTACTCATCTAAATATTTCATTGATTTGTGTGATATGCAAAAGAAGAAAGATGTTGATAATGATATTGTTAAATTGAAGCTATTTCCTTTTTTGCTTAGAGATCGTGCTAAAGCTTGGTTTTCGTATTCGCCTAAAAATAGTATTGATTCTTGGAATAAGTGCAAAGATGCTTTTATCTCTAAGTATTTTCCTCCCGCTAAGATAATCTCTCTTAGAAACGATATTATGAATTTTAAGCAACTTGATCATGAACATGTTCCACAAGCTTGGGAGAGGATGAAATTAATGATACGTAATTGTCCTACTCATGGTTTGAATTTGTGGATGATTATACAAAAAAATTATGCCGGATTGAATTTTGCTTCTAGAAATCTTTTAGATTTGGCCGCGGGAGGCACTTTTATGGAAATCACTTTAGGAGAAGCTACTAAACTCCTAGATAATATTATCGTTAATTATTCTCAATGGCACACTGAAAGATCTACTAATAAAAAAGTGCATGCGATAGAAGAAATTAATGTTTTGAGTGGAAAGATGAATGAACTTATGAAATTATTTGCTACTAAGAGTGTTTCCTCTGATCCTAATGATATGCCTTTGTCTACTTTGATTTAGAATAATAATGAATCTATGGATGTGAATTTTGTTGGTAGGAATAATTTTGGTAACAACGCGTATAGAGGAAACTTAAATCCTAGGCCTTATCCTAGCAATTCCTCTAATAATTATGGTAATTCCTACAACAATTCTTATGGAAATTATAATAAGATGCCCTCTGATTTTGAATCTAATATTAAAGAATTTATTACTTCGCAAAAGAATTTCAATGCTTTGATTGAAGAGAAATTGCTTAAGTTTGATGAGTTGGCTAGGAACGTTGATAGAATTTCTCTTGATGTTGATTCTTTTAAACTTAGATCTATTCCACCTAAGCATGATATCAATGAGTCTCTCAAAGCCATGAGAATTTCCATTGATGAGTGCAAAGAAAGAACAGCTAGGATGCGTGCTAAGAAAGATTGCTTTATAAAAGCGTGTTCTTCTAGTTTCCATGATAATAAAGATGAAGATCTAAAAGTTATTGATGTGTCCCCTATTAAATCTTTGTTTTGCAATATAAATCTTGATAATGATGGGACTGAATATGATCCACCTTTACCTAGATGGCATTCCAAAAATTCGGAGTCTTTAGATCTTGATGCTAAAATTGTTAAAAGTGGGATTGAAGAAGTCAAAACTTTAAATAGTAATGAACCCACTATTTTGGATTTCAAGGAATTTAATTATGATAATTGCTCTTTGATAGATTGTATTTCCTTGTTGCAATCCGTGCTAAATTCTCCTCATGCATATAGTCAAAATAAAGCTTTTACCAAACATATCGTTGATGATTTGATGCAATCTTATGAAGAAAAACTTGAGTTGGAAGTTTCTATCCCTAGAAAACTTTATGATGAGTGGGAACCTAATATTAAAATTAAAATTAAAGATCATGAATGCTATGCTTTATGTGATTTGGGTGCTAGTGTTTCCACTATTCCCAAAACTTTGTGCGATTTGCTAGGTTTCCGTGATTTTGATGATTGCTCTCTAAACTTGAACCTTGCGGATTCCACTATTAAGAAACCTATGGGAAGAATTAATGATGTTCTTATTGTTGCAAATAGGAATTATGTGAGCGTAGATTTTATCGTTCTTGATATAGATTGCAATCCTTCATGTCCTATTATTCTTGGTAGACCTTTCCTTAGAACGATTGGTGCAATTATTGATATGAAGGAAGGGAATATTAGACTCAAATTTCCATTAAAGAAAGGCATGGAACACTTCCCTAGGAAGAAAATAAAACTACCATGTGAATCTATCATGAGAGCCACTTATGGATTGCCTACCAAAGATGGCAATACCTAGATCTATCATTGCTTTTATGCCTAGCTAGGGGCGTTAAACAATAGCGCTTGTTGGGAGGCAACCCAATTTTATTTTTATTCCTTGATTTTTGCTCCTGTTTAGTAATAAATAATTTATCTGTCCTATGTTTTTGTTGTGTTTTTTTGTGTTTAATTAGTTTTTGTGTGAAGTAGAACCGTTGGGAAGACTTGGGGAAAGTCTTGTTAATCTTGCTGTAAAAAACAGAAACTTTAGCGCTCACGAGAACTGCTGCCATTTTTATTTGGAAAGTGATATTTAGTTAATTCTCTTTGAATATTATTAATATATAAATTACTCACGTCCAGAAATTTATTTTAGAATTTTTGGGGTTCCAGATCTTGCGCTAGCTACAGATTACTACAGACTGTTCTGTTTTTGACAGATTATGTTTTTTCGTGTGTTGTTTACTTATTTTGATGAATCTATGGCTAGTAAAATAGTTTATAAACCATATAGAAGTTGGAATATAGTAGGTTTAACACCAATATAAATAAAGAATGAGTTAATTACAGTACCTTGAAGTGGTGTTTTGTTTTCGTTCGCTAACGGAGCTCACGAGATTTTCTACATTAAGTTTTGTGTTGTGAAGTTTTCAAGTTTTGGGTAAAGATTTGATGGATTATGGAACAAGGAGTGGCAAGAGCCTAAGCTTGTGTATTCCCATGGAACCCCCAAGATAATCTAAGGACATCTAAAAGCCAAAGCTTGGGGATGCCCCGGAAGGCATCCCCTCTTTCGTCTACTTCTATCGGTAAATTTTCTTGGAGCTATATTTTTATTTACCACATGATATGTGTTTTGCTTGGAGCATCTTGTATGATTTGAGTCTTTTATTTTTAGTTTACCACAATCATATTTTCTGTACACACCTTTTGAGAGAGACACACATGATTCGGAAATTATTAGAATATTCTATGTGCTTTACTTATATCTTTTGAGTTATATAGTTTTGCTCTAGTACTTCACTTATATCTTTTAGAGCACGGTGGTGGATTTGTTTTATAGAAACTATTGATCTCTCATGCTTCACTTAGATTATTTTGAGAGTCTTAAATAGCATGGTAATTTGCTTAAATAATCCTAATATGCTAGATATACAAGATTAGTAAAAACTTTCTTATGACTGTGTTGAATACTAAGAGAAGTTTGATGCTTGATGATTGTTTTGAGACATGGAGGTAGTGATATTAAAGTCATGCTAGTTGAGTAGTTGTGAATTTGAGAGATACTTGTGTTAAAGTTTGTGATTCCCGTAGCATGCACGTATGGTGAACCGTTAAGTGATGAAGTCGGAGCATAATTTATTTATTGATTGTCTTCCTTATGAGTGGCGGTCGGGGACGACCGATGGTCTTTTCCTACCAATCTATCCCCCTAGGAGCATGCGCTTAATACTTTGCTTTGATAACTTGTAGATTTTTGCAATAAGTATATGAGTTCTTTATGACTAATGTTCAGTCCATGGATTATACGCACTTTTCTTCCTTCCACCATTGCTAGCCTCTCTAATACCGCGCACTTTTTGCCGGTATAATACACCCACCATATACCTTCCTCAAAACAGCCACCATACCTACCTATCATGGCATTTCCATAGCCATTCCGAGATATATTGCCATGCAACTTACCACCATTCCGATTATGATGACACGCTCTATCATTGTCATATTGCTTTGCATGATCATGTAGTTGACATCGTATTTGTGGCAAAGCCACCGTTCATAATTCTTTCATACATGTCACTCTTGATTCATTGCATATCCTGGTACACCGCCGGAAGCATTCACATAGAGTCATATTTTGTTCTAAGTATTGAGTTGTAATTGTTGAGTTGTAAGTAAATAAAAGTGTGATGATCATTATTATTAGAGCATTGTCCCAAGTGAGGAAAGGATGATGGAGACTATAATTCCCCCACAAGTCGGGATGAGACTCCGGACTAAAAAAAAGAGGCCATAAAAAAGAGAAAAGTCCCAAATAAAAAAATAAAAATAATAAAAAATGAGAGAAACAGAGAGAAGGGACAATGCTACTATCCTTTTACCACACTTGTGCTTCAAAGTAGCACCATGATCTTCATGATAGAGAGTCTCCTATGATATCACTTTCATATACTAGTGGGAATTTTTCATTATAGAACTTGGCTTGCATATTCCAATGATGGACTTCCTCAAAATGCCCTAGGTCTTCGTGAGCAAGCGAGTTGGATGCAGACCCACTTAGTTTCTTTTGTTGAGCTTTCATATACTTATAGCTCTAGTGCATTCGTTGCATGGCAATCCCTACTCACTCACATTGATATCTATTGATGGGCATCTAGATAGCCCGTTGATACGCCTAGTTGATGTGAGACTATCTTCTCCCTTTTTGTCTTCTCCACAACCACCATTCTATTCCACATATAGTGTTATGTCCATGGCTCGCGCTCTTGTATTGCGTGAAGATTGAAAAAGTTTGAGAATGTCAAAAGTATGAAACAATTGCTTGGCTTGTCATCGGGGTTGTGCATGATTGAAATACTTTGTGTGGTGAAGATATAGCATAGCCAGACTATATGATTTTGTAGGGATAACTTTCTTTGGCCATGTTATTTTGAGAAGACATAATTGCTTAGTTAGTATGCTTGAAGTATTATTTTTTTATGTCAATATTAAACTTTTGTCTTGAATCTTTCGGATCTGAATATTCAAACCACAATTAAGAAGAATTACATTGAAATTATGCCTAGTAGCATTCCGCATCAAAAATTCTGTTTTTATCATTTACCTACTCGACGACGAGCAGGAATTAAGCTTGGGGATGCTTGATACGTCTCCAATGTATCTATAATTTTTGATTACTCCATGCTATATTATCTTCTGTTTTGGACATTATTGGGCTTTATTATTCACTTTTATATTATTTTTGGGACTAATCTATTAACCGGAGGCCCAACCCAGAATTGTTGTTTTTTGCCTATTTCAGAGTTTCGCAGAAAAAGAATATCAAACGGAATCCAAACGGAATGAAACCTTCGGGAACGTGATTTTTGGAACAAACAAGATCCAGGAGACTTGGACCCTACGTCAAGCAACCAACATGGAAGCCACGAGGTAGGGGGGCGCGCCTACCCCCCCAGGCGCGCCCTCCACCCTCGTGGGTCCCCTGTTGCTCCACCGACGTACTCCTTCCTCCCATATATACCTATGTACCCCCAAGCGATCAGGTACGGAGCCAAAAACCTAATTCCACTGCCGCAACCTTCTGTACCCACGAGATCCCATCTTGGGGCCTGTTTCGGAGCTCCGCCGGAGGCGGCATCGATCACGGAGGGCTTCTACATCAACACCATAGCCCCTCCGATGAAGTGTGAGTAGTTTACCTAAGACCTTCGGGTCCATAGTTATTAGCTAGATGGCTTCTTCTCTCTTTTTGGATCTCAATACAATGTTCTCCCCCTCTCTTGTGGAGATCTATTAGATGTAATTTTATTTTGCGGTGTGTTTGTTGAGACCGATGAATTGTGGGTTTATGATCAAGTTTATCTATGAACAATATTTGAATCTTGTGAATTCTTTTATGTATGATTGGTTATCTTTGCAACTCCCTTCAAATTATCAGTTTGGTTTGGCCTACTAGATTGATCTTTCTTGCAATGGGAGAAGTGCTTAGCTTTGGGTTCAATCTTGTGGTGTCCTTTCCCAGTGACAGTAGGGGCAGCAAGGCACGTATTGTATTGTTGCCATTGAGGATAACAAGATGGGGTTTTTATCATATTGCATGAATTTATCCCTCTACATCATGCCATCTTGCTTAAGGCGTTACTCTGTTCTTATGAACTTAATACTCTAGATGTATGCTGGATAGCGGTCGATGTGTGGAGTAATAGTAGTAGATGCAGGCAGGAGTCGGTCTACTTGTCTCGGACGTGATGCCTATATACATGATCATACCTAGATATTCTCATAACTATGCTCAATTCTGTTAATTGCTCAACAGCAATTTGTTCACCCACCGTAAAATACTTATGCTCTTGAGAGAAGCCACTAGTGAAACCTATGGCCCCCGGGTCTATCTTCATCATATTAATCTTCCAACACTTAGTTATTTCCTTTGCTTTTTACTTTGCTTTTATTTTACTTTGCATCTTTATCATAAAAATACCAAAAATATTATCTTACCATATCTATCAGATCTCACTCTCGTAAATGACCATGTAGGGATTGAAAACCCCTTATCGCGTTGGTTGCGAGGATTTATTTGTTTTGTGTAGGTGCGAGGGACTCGCGTGTAGCCTCCTACTGAATTGATACCTTGGTTCTCAAAAACTGAGGGAAATACTTACGCTACTTTGCTGCATCACCCTTTCCTCTTCAAGGGAAAACCAACGCAGTGCTTAAGAGGTAGCAGCGTGCCCTCCACCCTCGTGGAACCCATCGGACTCCCCTCCAGTAACTCTTCATTCCAGTATTTTTTATATTTTCCAGAAAAATCTCCGTTGATTTCAGAGCATTCCTAGAACTTTTATTTTTGCTGAAATCATTGTCAGTCCAGGTTAGTTCTAACCAAATCATACCAAAATCATGTAAAAAATATTATAAACATGGCATGAATACATCAAAAATTATAGATACGTTGGAGACGTATCAGCATCCCCAAGCTTATTTCCTACTCGTCCTCGAGTAGGTAAATGATAAAAACAGAATTTTTGATGTGGAATGCTACCTAACATATTTATCAATGTAATCTTCTTTATTGTGGCAAGAATATTCAGATCCATAAGATTCAAAACAAAAGTTTAATATTGACATAAAAACGATAATACTTCAAGCATACTAACAAAGCAATTATGTCTTCTCAAAATAACATGGCCAAAGAAAACTATCCCTACTAAATCATATAGTCTGGCTATGCTTTATCTTCATCACACAAAATATTTAAATCATGCACAACCCCGGTTTCACCCAAGCAATTGTTTCATACTTCAGTATTTTCAAACTTTTTCAACTTTCACGCAATACATGAGTGTGAGCCATGGACATAGCACTATTGGTGGAATAGAATTGTGGTTGTGGAGAAGACAAAAGGAGAATATAGTCTCACATCAACTAGGCGTAACAACGGGCTATGGAGATGCCCATCAATAGATATCAATATGAGTGAGTAGGGATTGCCATGCAACGGATGCACTAGAGCTGTAAGTATATGAAAGCTCAAAAAGAAACTAAGTGGGTGTTCATCCAACTTGCTTGCTCATGAATACCTAGGGCATTTGAGGAAGCCCATCATTGGAATATACAAGCCAAATTATATAATGAAAATTCCCACTAGTATATGAAAGTGACAACATAGGAGACTCTCTATCATGAAGATCATGGTGCTACTTTGAAGCACAAGTGTGGTAAAAGGATAGTAGCATTTCCCCTTCTCTCTTTTTCTCTCATATATTTTTCTCTTTTTTGGGGGCCCTCTTTTTTTGGCCTCTTTTTTATATTAATTTTTTTCGCCCGGAGTCTCAACCCGACTTGTGGGGGAATCATAGTCTCCGTCATCCTTTCCTCACTGGGACAATGCTCTAATAATGATGATCATCACACTTTTATTTACTTACAACTCAAGAATTACAACTCAATAATTAGAACAAAATATGACTCTATATGAATGCCTCCGGCAGTGTACCAGAAAGTGCAATGAATCAAGAGTGACATGTATGAAAGAATTATGAACGATGGCTTTGCCACAAATACGATGTCAACTACATGATCATGCAAAGCCATATGGCAATAATGAAGCGTGTCATAATAAACCAAACGGCGGAACGTTGCATGGCAATATATCTCAGAATGGCTATGGAAATGCCATAATAGGTAGGTATGGTGGCTGTTTTGAGGAAGGTATATGGTGGGTGTATGGTACCGACGAAAGTTGCACGGCACAAGAGAGGCTAGCAATGGTGGAAGGGTGAGAGTGCGTATAATCCATGGACTCAACATTAGTCATAAAGAACTCATATACTTATTGCAAAAATCTACAAGTCATCAAAACAAAGTACTACGCGCATGCTCCTAGGGGAAGGGTTGGTAGGAGTTAACCATCGCGCGATCCCGACCTGCACTCATAAGGAAGACAATCAATAAATACATCATGCTCCAACTTCATCACATAATGGTTCAACATACGTGCATGCTACGGGAATCACAAACTTCAACACAAGTATTTCTATAGTCCACAATTAATCCACTAGCATGACTCTAATATTACCATCTTCATATCTCAAAACAATCATAAAGAGTCGAACTTCTCATAGTATTCAATGCACTTTATATGAAAGTTTTTATTATATCCCTCTTGGATTCCTATCATATTAGGACTAAAATTATAACCAAAGAAAATTACCACGCTGTTCTAAAAGTCTCTCAAAATAATATAAGTGAAGCATGAGAGTTCATTAATTTCTTCAAAATAAAACCACCGTCGTTCTATAAAAGATATAAGTGAAGCACTAGAGCAAACGACAAACTACTCCGAAAGATATAAGTGAAGATCAATGAGTAGTCGAATAATTATGTAACTATGTGAAGACTCTCTAACATTTAAGAATTTCAGATCTTGGGATATTATTCAAACAGCAAGCAAAACAAAATAAAACAAAATGACGGTCCAAGCAAAACACATATCATGTGGTGAATAAAAATATTGCTCCAAGTAAAGTTACCGATGAACGAAGACGAAAGAGGGGATGCCATCCGGGACATCCCCAAGCTTAGGCTCTTAGTTGTCCTTGAATATTACCTTGGGTTACCTTGGGCGTCCCCAATCTTAGTCTCTTTCCACTCCTTATTCCATAGTCCATCGAATCTTTACCCAAAACTTGAAAACTTCACAACACAAAACTCAACAGAAAACTCGTAAGCTTCGTTAGTATAAGGAAATAAAATCACCACTTTTGGTACTGTTGTGAACTCATTCTTTATTTATATTGGTGTTATATCTACTGTATTCCAACTTCTCTATGGTTCATACCCTCCGATACTACTCATAGATTCATCAAAATAAGCAAACAACACATAGAAAACAGAATCTGTCAAAAACATAATAGTCTGTAGTAATCTGTAACTCTCAAATACTTATGTAACTCCAAAAATTCTGAAATAAATTTGTGGATGTGAGGAATTTGTATATTAATCTTATGCAAAAAGAATCAACTTAAAATCACTATTCTGTATAAAATGATAGCTAATCTCATGAGCGCAAAGTTTCTGTTTTTTTACAGCAAGATCACATTAATTTTCACCCAAGTCTTCCCAAAGGTTCTACTTGGCACTTTATTGAAAAAAAAGCTATAAAACATGATTACTACCGTAGTTTAACCATGTGGACAGACAAAAATAGTAGGGATAAATATTGGGTTGTCTCCCAACATGCGCTTTTCTTTAATGTCTTTTTAGCTAGGCATGACGATTTCAATGATGCTCACATAGAAGATAAGAATTGAAACATAAAGAGAGCATCATGAAGAATATGACTAACACATTTAAGCCTAACCGACTTCCTATTCATAGTGATTTTGTGAGCAAACAATTTATGGGAACAAGAATCAACTAGCATAGGAAGACAAAACAAGCATAACTTCAAAACTTTTAACACATAGAGAGGAAACTTGATATTATTGCAATTCCTACAAGCATATATTCCTCCCTCATAATAATTTTCAGTAGCATCATGAATAAATTCAACAATATAACCATCACATAAAGCATTATTTTCATGATCTACAAGCATAGCAAATTTACTACTCTCCACATAAGCAAAATTCTTCTCATTCGGAATAGTGGGAGTATCATAAGAAACTCGAATACTATAAATTGTTTCCACATTAAAAGAGTAATGTTAAAAAAAAGTAATCATAATCATGACAAGTTTTGTAAATATAATCATCACTACTTTTTATAACATAAGTGTCATCACAATAATCATCATAAGTAGCAACTTTGTTCTCATCATAATCAATTGAAACCTCTTCCAAGATAGTGGAATCATTACTAAATAAAGTCATGACCTCTACAAATCCACTTTTATAATTATCACAATAAGATTCAACATCCTCCAAAATAGTGGGATCATTACTTCCTAAAGTTGAGACTCTTCCAAACCCACTTTCATCAATATAATCACCATAAATAGGAGGCATGCTATCATCATAATAAATTTGCTCATCAAAACTTGGGAGACTAAAAATATCATATTCATTAAACATAGCATCCCCAAGCTTGGGCCTTTTCATATCATAAGCATAATCACTCTTATCATTAATAGTATGGATAGCACCAATAGTATAGCAATTATCATCATCACAATGAGTAATAGGAGCAACATCATTTGGGAGGGATACCTTTTTACCTTTGTTTCCCCGTCTTTTCTTTTTCTTCTTCACATTAAGTATGGGTTTAATCCTCTTTTTGGAGCTCCTTATTAATGAGATTGGTTGAATAGAAGGCTCCTCCTCGTTACCTGATTCATCATAAGAAAGAATAGGAGGATATTGGGAAATCTCTTCCCTTTCATTAGTATTCTCTTCATCTTCTATTTGTTTTCTTGTCTTTATGTAATTGGCAATATAAGGATTTTCAATGCAATTCACCACACAATACATATAAATTTCCTCTAGATCAAAATCAACAACTTTATGAAGGAAAAATTCTAGAATATCCTTAGTTATACGTTTCATTTTTTCATAACCCAGAAGCAAACTAAGTTCATTATGATGTGCAAGGGAAATCAAGTCATCACAATGTTTGGACACGATACGATCATGAAACAATTTGCATTGGAGATTTAAATGATCACGTTCATTGCAAAGTCCACAAGGATGGGAAAGAAATTTAAATTTTCAGCACAAGCATCTAGCCTCTCTTGCAACCATTTAGTTTCTAAATACTTATGCCTCTTGCAAAATCTATCTTCCCTATTTGGTGTGTACTTGCAAACTCTATCACTCCACAAAAATTGACACGCTTATAAGAGACATTTTCATCATGACTAGTGCAATCAGCATTAGTACTACGGATATTCAAAGAGTTCATACTAACAACATTGCAATCATGCACATCATTCAAAGATTGTATGCCAAACATTTTACTGCATTCTTCTTCTAACATTTTTGCACAATTATCGGAATCCTTATTTTCATGGAAGATATTAAAAAGATGAAGCATATGAGGCACCCTCAATTCCATTTTTTGTAGTTTTCTTTTATAAACTAAACTAGTGATAAAACAAGAAACTAAAAGATTCAATTACAAGATCTAAAGATATACCTTCAAGCACTAACCTCCCCGGCAACGGCGCCAGAAAAGAGCTTGATGTCTACTACAAAACCTTCTTCTTGTAGACGTCGTTGGGCCTCCAAGTGCAGAGGTTTGTAGGACAGTAGAAAATTTCCCTCAAGTGGATGACCTAAGGTTTATCAATCCGTGGGAGGCGTATGGTGAAGAAGGTCTCTCTCAAACAAACCTGCAACCAAATAACAAAGAGTCTCTCGTATCCCCAACACACCCAATACAATGGTAAATTGTATAGGTGCACTAGTTCGGCGAAGAGATGGTGATACAAGTGCAATATGGATGGTAGATATAGGTTTTTATAATCTGAAATTATAAAAACAGCAAGGTAACTAATGATAAAAGTGAGCGAAAATGGTATTGCAATGCGTTGAAACAAGGCCTAGGGTTCATATATTCACTAGTGCAAGTTCTCTCAACAAGGATAACATAATTAGATCATATAACTATCCCTCAACATGCAACAAAGAGTCACTCCAAAGTCACTAATAGCGGCGAACAAACGAAGAGATTATTGTAGGGTACGAAACCACCTCAAAGTTATTCTTTCCGATCAACCCATTGGCTATTCCTATAAGTGTCACAAACAGTCTTAGAGTTCGTAGTAAAATAACACCTTAAGACACAAATCAACCAAAACACTAATGTCACCTAGATACTCCAATGTCACCTCAAGTATCCGCGGGTATGATTATATGATATGCATCACACAATCTCAAATTCATCTATTCAACCAACACAAAGAACTTCAAAGAGTGCCCCAAAGTTTCTATCGGAGAGTCAAGACAAAAACGTGTGCCAACCCCTATGCATAGATTCCCAAGGTCACGTAACCCGCAAGTTGATCACCAAGACATACATCAAGTGAATCAGTAGAATACCCCATTGTCACCACGGGTATCCCATGCAAGACATACATCAAGTGTTCTCAAATCCTTAAAGACTCAATCCGATAAGATAACTTCAAAGGGAGAACTCAATCCATTACAAGAAGGTAGAGGGGGAGAAACAGCAAGGTAACTAATGACAAAAGTGAGCGAAAACGGTATTGCAATGCGTTGAAACAAGGCCTAGGGTTCATACTTTCACTAGTGTAAGTTCTCTCAACAATAATAACATAATTGGATCATATAACTATCCCTCAACATGCAACAAAGAGTCACTCCAAAGTCACTGATAGCGGAGAACAAACGAAGAGATTATTGTAGGGTACGAAACCACCTCAAAGTTATCCTTTCTGATCGATCTATTCAAGAGTCCGTAGTAAAATAACATTAAGCTATTCTTTCCGTTCGATATATCCTAGAGTTTGTACTAGAATAACACCTTAAGACACAAATCAACCAAAACCCTAATGTGACCTACATACTCCAATGTCACCTCAAGTATTCGTGGGTATGATTATACGATATGCATCACACAATCTCAGATTCATCTATTCAACCAACACAAAGAACTTCAAAGAGTGCCTCAAAGTTTCTACCAGAGAGTCAAGACGAAAACGTGTGCCAACCCCTATGCATAGATTCCCAAGGTCACGTAACCCGCAAGTTGATCACCAAAACATACATCAAGTGAATCAGTAGAATACCCCATTGTCACCACGGGTATCCCACGCAAAACATACATCAAGTGTTCTCAAATCCTTAAAGACTCAATCGCATAAGATAACTTCAAAGGGAATACTCAATCCATTACAAGAAGGTAGAGGGGGAGAAACAGCAAGGTAAGTAATGATAAAAGTGAGTGAAAACGGTATTGCAATGCGTTGAAACAAGGCCTAGGGTTCATACTTTCACTAGTGCAAGTTCTCTCAACAATAATAACATAATTTGATCATATAACTATCCCTCAACATGCAACAAAGAGTCACTCCAAAGTCACTGATAGCGGAGAACAAATGAAGAGATTGTTGTAAACAACATCAAAGTTATCCTTTCTGATCGATCTATTCAAGAGTCCGTAGTAAAATAACACGAAGCTATTCTTTCCGTTCCATCTATCCTAGAGTTCGTACTAGAATAACACCTTAAGACACAAATCAACAAAAACCCTAATGTCACCTAGATACTCCAATGTCACCTCAAGTATCTGTGGGTATGATTATACGATATGCATCACACAATCTCAGATTCATCTATTCAACCAACACAAAGAACTTCAAAGAGTGCCCCAAAGTTTCTACCAGAGAGTCAAGAAGAAAATGTGTGCCAACCCCTATGCATAAGTTCACGAGGTCACGGAACTCGCAAGTTGATCACAAAAACATACATCAAGTGGATCACGTGAATATCCCATTGTCACCACAGATAAGCACATGCAAGACATACATCAAGTGTTCTCAAATCCTTAAAGACACAATCCGATAAGATAACTTCAAAGGGAAAACTCAATCCATTACAAGAGAGTAGAGGGGGAGAAACATCATAAGATCCAACTATAATAGCAAAGCTCGCGATACATCAAGATCGTGTCGAATCAAGAACACGAGAGAGAAAGAGAGAGAGATCAAACACATAGCTATTGGTACATACCCTCAGCCCCGAGGGTGAACTACTCCCTCCTCGTCATGCAGAGCGTCGGGATGATGAAGATGGCCACTGGTGATGATTCCGCCCTCCGGCAGGGTGCCGGAATAGGGTCCCGATTAGTTTTTGGTGGCTATAGAGGCTTGCGGCGGCGGAACTCCCGATCTAGGTTATGTTTTGGAGGTTTGGGGATTTATAGGAGAGGTTGGCGTCGAGAACAAGTCAGGGGGACCATGGAGAGTCCACAAGGCAAGGGGCGCGCCCTAGGGGGGTGGGCGCGCCCTCCACCCTCATGGGGCCCACAGGACTCCCCTCTGGTAACTCTTCATTCCAGTATTTTTTATATTTTCCAGAAAAAATCTATGTTGATTTTCAGTGCATTCCGAGAACTTCTATTTCTGCACAAAGACAACACCACGGTAGTTCTGTTGAAAACAGCGTCAGAGCGGTTTAGTTCTAACCAAATCATACCAAAATCATGTAAAAAATATTATAAACATGGCATGAATACATAAAAAATTATAGATACGTTGGAGACGTATCACTTGTGGCAGTGATTGAACAACTCTGTCAATGACACTATCAACCGGAAGATTGACTCCCAGTTGAGTCAAGTGATTGTGGTACCCAGACATTCTGAGTATATGTTCACTGACGGAACTATTCTCCTCCATTTTGCAGCTATAGAACTTATTGGATACTTCATATCTCTCAATCCAGGCATTTGCTTGAAATATTAACTTCAACTCCTAGAACATCTCATATGCTCCATGACGTTCAATATGTCATTCAAGTCCCGGTTCTAAGCCGTAAAGCATGGCACACTGAACTATCGAGTAGTCATCAGCTTTGCTCTGCCAGGTGTTCATAACATCTAGAGTTGCTCCTGCAACGGGTTTGGCACCTAGCGGTGCTTCCAGGACGTAATTCTTCTATGCAGCAATGAGGATAATCCTCAAGTTACGGACCCAGTCCGTGTAGTTGCTACCATCATCTTTCAACTTAGCTTTCTCTAGGAACGCATTAAAATTCAATGGAACAACAACATGGGCCATTTATCTACAATAACATAGACATGCCAAATACTATCAGGTACTAAGTTCATGATAAATTAAAGTTCAATTAATCATATTACTTAAGAACTCCCACTTAGATAGACATCCCTCTAATCATCTAAGTGGTCACGTGATCCATATCAACTAAACCATGTCCGATCATCACGTGAGATGGAGTAGTTTTCAGTGGTGAACATCACTATGTTGATCATATCTACTATATGATTCATGCTCGACCTTTTGGTCTCAGTGTTCCGAGGCCATATCTGCATATGCTAGGCTCGTCAAGTTTAACCCGAGTATTCTGCTTGTGCAAAACTGGCTTGCACCTGTTGTATGTGAACGTAGAGCTTATCACACCCGATCATCACGTGGTGTCTCGACACGACGAACTATAGCAACGGTGCATACTCAGGGAGAACACTTATACCTTGAAATTTAGTGAGAGATCATCTTATAATGCTACCGCCATACTAAGCAACATAAGATGCATAAAGGATAAACATCACATGCAATCAATATAAGTGAGATGATATGGCCATCATCATCTTGTGCCTTTGATCTCCATCTCCAAAGCACTGTCATGATCACCATCGTCATCGGCTTGACACCTTGATATCCATCAAAGCATCATTGTTGTCTCGCCAACTATTGCTTCTATGACTATAGCTACCGCTTAGTGATAAAGTAAAGCAATTACATGGCAATTGCATTTCATACAATAAAGCAACAACCATATGGCTCCTGCCAGTTGCCAATAACTGTGTTTACAAAACATGATCATCTCATACAACAATTTATATAGTCACGTCTTGACCATATCACATCACAACCTGCCCTACAAAAACAAGTTAGACGTCCTCTACTTTGTTGTTGCAAGTTTTACGTGGCTGCTATAGGCTTAGCAAGAACCGTTCTTACCTACACATCAAAAACCACAATGCGGTATAGTGGTTGCTTTTTGATCTTTAGAAAGAACCCTATTCATTGAATCCGATTCAACTAAAGTTGGAGAAACTGACACCCGCCAGCCACCTGTGTGCAAAGCACATCGGTAGAACCAGTCTCATGAACGTGATCATGTAATGCCGGTCCGGGTCGCTTCATCCAACAATACCGCCGAATCAAGAAACAACTAGTGACGGCAAGCAATATGTATATACCCACGCCCACAACTCCTTTGTATTCTACTCGTGCATATAACATCTACGCATAGACCTGGCTCTGTTACCACTGTTGGGGAATGTGGTATTTCAAAAAAATTCCTATGATCACGCAAGATCTATCTAGGGATGCATAGCAACGAGAGGGGACAGTGTGTCTACGTACCCTCGTAGACCGAAAGCGGAAGCGTTATGTAACATGGTTGATGTAGTCTAACGTCTTCGCGATCCAACCGATCATGCACCGAATGCACGGCACCTCCGTGATCTGCACACTTTCAGCTTGGTGACGTCCCTTGAACAGTAGATCCAGCTGAGGCTAAGGGAGAGTTTCGTCGGCACGACGGCGTGTTGACGGTGATGAAGAAGTTACCGACGCAGGGCTTCGCCTAAGCACTACGACAATATGGCTGAGGTCAAAATATGTGGAGGGGGCACCGCACACGGCTAAGAGATCAACTTGTGTGTCTATGGGGTGCCCCCCTCCCCCGTATATAAAGGAGTGGAGGAGGGGCCGTCCGGCCTCCTATGGTGTGCCCCAAGGGGGGAATCCTATCCTACTAGGAGTAGGTTACCTCCTTTCCTAGTCCAACTAGGAGGGGGAAGGAAGGGAAGAGGGAGAGAAAGGAAAGGGGGGCCGGCCCCCCTCCCAATTCGGATTGGGCTTGGGGGGCACGCCCCACCTCTTGGCCGCCTCCTCCTCTCTTCCACTAAAGCCCATGTAGGCCCATTAAGCCCTCGAAGGGTTCCGGTAACCCCTCGGTACTCCGGAAAATGCCCGAACTAATCTGAAACCTTTCCGGTGTCCAAACATAACCTTCCAATATATTAATCTTCATGTCTCGACCATTTCAAGACTCCTCATCATGTCCGTGATCACCTCCGAGACTCCGAACAACCTTCGGTACATCAAATCACATAAACTCAGAATACCAATCGTCATCGAACGTTAAGCGTGTGGAACCTACGGGTTTGTGAACTATGTAGACATGACCGAGACTCATCTTCGGTCAATAACCAATAGCGGAACCTAGATGCTCATATTGGTTCCTATATATTCTATGAAGATCTTTATCGGTCAAACCGCATAACAATATATGTTGTTCCCTTTGTCATCGGTATGTTACTTGCCCGAGATTCGATCGTCGGTATCACCATACCTAGTTCAATCTCGTTACCGACAAGTCTCTTTACTCGTTCTATAATGCAACATCCCGCAACTAACTCATTAGTCACATTGCTTGCAAGGCTTATAGTGATGTGCATTACCGAGAGGGCCCAGAGATACCTCTCCGACAATCGGAGTGACAAATCCTAATATAGATCTATGCCAACTCAACAAACACCATCGGAGACACCTGTAGAGCATCTTTATAATCACCCAGTTACGTTGTGACATTTGATAGCACACTAAGTCTTCCTCCGATATTCGGGAGTTGCATAATCTCATAGTCACAGGAACATGTATAAGTTATGGAGAAAGCAATAGCAATAAACTAAACGATCAAAGTGCTAAGCTAACAGATGGGTCATGTCAATCACATCATTCTCTAATGATGTGATCCTGTTTATCAAATGACAACTCATGTCTATGGTTAGGAAACTTAACCATCTTTGATTAACAACCTAGTCAAGTAGAGGCATACTAGTGACTCTCTGTTTGTCTATGTATTCACACATGTACTAAGTTTCCGGTTAATACAATTCTAGCATGAATAATAAACATTCATCATGATATAAGGAAATATAAATAACAAATTTATTATTGCCTCTAGGGCATATTTCCTTCAAAGTCAAGATGAAAGATACCTTAAAATCTAGGATTGATTTGACACACCTGGGTATCAGATCCAATTAGCAGGTGAAAAATGATGGTGCATCACGGGATATGGCACCAGCTGTGTACGTCTGGGACAAGGTAAAAAGAAAAGAATTCTTCAAGGTCCTGTCACGTGTGAGATTCCCACATTGATTTGCTTCCAACCTTGAAAGAAGAGTCAGTGCAGATGGAAACAAGGTACAAGGGTTGAAAATCGTGACTGCCACGTCCTACTTCAAAGGGTTTTACCTGTTATCCTTAGAGGATTGTGCCTCCCTGACTTATACAGAGCAGTTGCAGAGTTGGGACAATTCTTCAGGGAACTCTACAGTAGAAATATCAGGGTAGATGTTGTGGAGCGTCTTAGAGACAAGATACCAACTATCCTACGCGACCTTGAGAAGATATATCCTCCACTCCAGCCATCTTTAATGTGATGGTGCAGTTGGTTGTTCATCTACCTGATGATGCACTACTTAGAGGGCCAGTACAGTACCGCTAGATGTACCCTATTGAAAGGCGGCTAGGCACTTTCAAGGGCTATGTTAGGAACAGAGCTAGACCTGAGGGTTCCATTGCAGAGGCCTACATTGCTACAGAAGCATTGACATTCTGCTCAAAATACATTGAAATGGCTGATCAGCTTAGCAAAAAGGTGGGTGAAAACAACCCTGAGCTTAATGTTTTCAATTGTTCTGTTCGAGTTACATGCAAGATTCGACAAGATGACAAACCTAAATATTTGGACAAAATGGTTTGGTATGTGTTGAATAATTGTCCTGAGATTCTACCTTATATCGAGTAAGTGCTAAGTATTGCAACTTATTCATCGTAATCTACTAAACTTGCAACACATTCTTATATATTTAGATGTTTGATGTGATCACTATGTTTTGCAGCATCTACAAAAAGGAGTTACTGGCAAAAAATCCAAGAAACATTGACAAACTAGTTATGGCAAGATTAGCGAAATGGTTGAAGAGCCGTGTAAGCTTTTGAATTCCACTATCAGATTTTTAAATATATTGAGTACATAATCAGCTTGTCTATTTTCTAACCATAGGTTAAGAAGATGCGAGAGGATGGCCAGACAGTTAATGATGCCATTTACGCACTAGCAATATGACCCGATACTCGGGTAAGACATTATGAATCTTGCGTTGTTGGAGATGTGCACTACAACACCCTTGCATGTGACGAAGACAGGAAGACACAAAATAGTGTCGTCATGAGCACGAATACGTATGACAAAAGATAGTTGAAATGTATGCTAACATAACAGACATTGTTCAGTTGCAATAAACCTCCAGTTTCGAGGTTCATCGATGTGTGGTTTTGTTCTGCTATTGTTGGTATAACCTATTTTCCAAGATCGCAAAACCCAAAGCTGATAATTATTTCAAATCCATCAATGTCAAGGCGGTGTACCACACTGATGAGCCTTTTATTTTGGCAAATCAAGCAACACATATATTTTTCTTGGAAGACACATTTGCACGCAGCGATGACTGGAGAGTACTGCAAAAGTTTGAGCAGAGAAATTTGTTTAATGATGTTGCACAACAAGATGATGCTTACACTACTCCTGATGTAGAAGATTCAACAGATGTTTGTAGTATCTTTGAGAACCATCACATCAATAACGTTGGTGAAAAGATTCCCTGCCGGGTTGTGGACGTACAAGAGTTGATCAATAAGAAGCCAACGTTCGAGGACATTGAGGACGAATAAGAAGATGACACTGGGGGAATTACGATTCAGACTCATACACATGGCGAAGATGTTGGTGCTGCTGCTACGGATGATGATTAGATTGATTTTGTAGTATTTACCTGTGAGAAGAAGGCTTTTTATCTACTATGTGAAATTGTGTTTGCTATGACAACTAAAAGCCGATATAGTTGTTTAGTATTTTGATGTGAGAACATCACTTATTATGTTTGTTGATTTGTGTTTGGTGATTGTATGATGACTAAAACATGCTGACAATGTTGTTTAGTTGTACTCATATTTGGCTGTGAAACTTGTATTTGATGACATAGTTTGTTGTTGGACTACAATTTGCTCTACGTCTTCCAATGGGAACAAAGCTGACCCGATAGGGCCTCTACTAATTTATTTATTTATTAGCAAAAGGGCATGTGCTATTTATTTATTTATGAGAGAAAGGGGATACCCCCCGATTTCTGTTAATAGAAATCATTAGATGTTCACAACACTACACCCAGCCTGGTAAACAGGTTTCATTCATTACTAGTTTCAGCAAAGTGCTCATGTCATAGCCACTGAATACATCACGAGTGCTACATACAGTGCAAATAAAGAGACAATCATCCTACAGAGCACAACGATCTTGCCCACTATCTTCACAAGCTCTTTCATCTCCTCATTGTTGCCAAGGTTGTTTAGCAGTTGTTGCTTGGCCATGATCAGATGAACTGCATCTTTAACCTTCTCCTTTGCATCTTCCTTTTTTGTCATTCCTTCAGTTACTTGCCCAACACCTCGGCTAACCAAATAACAGTGTAGCTCCATTCCCCCACATTAGCAACTTCCCAGAAACACAAATCACATGAATCTTCCCTTTTCTGCACGAATCAAATTGGAAGATCATCAACCAAACTATTAAAAAATCAGCAACTGAAAGCAGGAGAACAACTTAAACATATTATTACCCCATGATTCGGGCATTTCTAGAAGACTCACCCAGGGTTGAGGATTTTACTTGAGCCGCGATGGATGACTCTACGTGATTTGCAGCAATGACACCACACCAACGACAGCGGGTTGTGATGAGCAACCGACTGGGGTGAGTGTGTCGGCGGGGGTGTGATGAGACCCACGGGTGGTGGTATGGGTGGTGATTTGGCGCACATCTAGTTGTTGCCTTGATTTCCTGTTGAAGAGCGAATGGACGAGCCAGACATGGTTACTGCTGCCGGAGCTTCTGATGCTAGGCAGAGTAACAAGATAAGAGGAGAAGCGGATGTTGGATATGTCAGTTTGATTACTTGGTAGAGTAGCACAACACTATATATAGTCTTAGTCTAGGTTTGGACTTGAACCAGCTACAGGAGCATGTCTCTCTTTTTTCTAAAACTCAGAACGTCTCTTTACTGATACACTAGCTTGTTCTGTATGCCTTCTCAAGTCTTCGATTTTCAGGAATATTCTCTGGCGAACGTTCCCTGGGAGGAGGACGGAAAACGAACGCATTTTCTTGGTAGTTTTAGTTGCGACGCAAGATCAAATGGTGGCAGTTTCAGGAATGTTATCGAGAGAACGAGCCCAGTTTTTCTTTTATTCCTATAAAAAAGTATGCCACGCGGTGTCGGCTTAGACAACAAACGATTGTGCCAACCTTGACCATTGAATTGACATTCAACGTCTGTCGTATTTCTTCAGTCTCTTCTTCCTCTAGCCGCCAAAGCCAAACCAACGCCGGCAGGACCGCCTGCTCCCGGTTCCCACGGCTGGTTGTGCTGCCGTGCAAGCATCGCGGCTACATCGCACCCTAAAACTCTGTGCACCTTCCCCAGCTCCTGTTCGTTCCCGTCCGAGGCCTCAACATAGTCCTCCGCCTTGGTTCGATCATTGCGGTGCCGCCCTCCGGTGTTTTCAACATGGTCAACAACCGAGAGGAATAAGGAGATGACTGTACATGGTGAGGATGACAGTAAGGACCCACCAGGATTATGGTAGTACGCAAGCAAGTGCCTCCTTCATTACAAGAAAAAAATGGTTCCTCCAGATTGTTTCCTGACATCTGGGTCACACGCCACTATCAATGTACTCAATAAGCGAGATAAGTGCACAAGGAGCGGCTGACACCTGGGACCCAGTAGCTCGAGCAGTATTTTTTTGTTTTCGGGATGGAGCAGGGTATCAACTGGGTAGTGCGGGAGTTGTAGCCCGTCTAGCCTAGGCCTTTATTTCATATGTTTACCACATGACCAGCCTAGATTTTTTTCTTTCAGAAAATGGCTAGCCCGACTATTTTTTTGTAGAATACCCAACGGAGGCCCACTTGCTTTTCTACGCCCTGCTGAGCCGGAAATCTTTCAATACGAGGAAGGATGCATTCGGCTTGCCCAGAAAATGGGCTATAAGTAATAAGAAATCAGCTATAAATTTAAGAAGTACAACAAATGGGCAATTAGTTCCAAATTACTTTTTTCTTTCAAATTTTGATATTTTAAATTTCATTGTTTTTGTGCGAATAAAATTTCATTGGATTTTAAATTAAGGTATGTGTTTTTAAATTAATTTGAATCTGGCTAGAAATTTTTGGTTGTATGCTGGTTGTGACAGATTTGGAGGCTAACTTGTGGGTCTACTAGGTTGACGTGTACGCACGGCTTTGTCAACTTAGTCCACAAATGATTCTAGCAGCACTTACCATTGGATGTTAATCCAACGACCATGTTGCTTCTTCAATATCTGATCTTCTTGCTCTGGCCGCCCAAACCAGTGCTGGTGGGACCGCCTGCTCCCACCTCCCATGGTCGGCTGTGCTACCGCACAGGCCTCACCTCCCCACCCTACTGCCATCACTGTCCAGGCCATTACTCTACTCACCCACACCTCCTGTTATTTTCCAGCGACGGCAGCCGAACTAGTAAACACTCGTACTCCCCACTGTGTGGGAAACCACTGCCGAGTTTTCCCTGGCTCCAGGTCGTTCCCTTCCTAGGCCTCGCTATCGTCCACTGCGTTGGTGCTCTCGATGCGTCATGGCCAACATAGTCAACAAATGACAGCCATCGGAAGAGGGATGTACGTGGAGCGGCTGACAGTAGGGACCCACATGGTCCATGACCGCACGCAAGCAAGTGCCTCGTTATTACGCGAAAAAAATGATTCCTCTCACTGGTAGGTGGAACCCACCAACTACATCTCCGCACACAAGCAAGTGCCTCCTTATTACATGGAAAAAAAGTTTCCTCCCCCTAACAGCTGAGACCCGCCAGCTACATCTTCGCACGCAAGAAAGTGCCTCCTTATTACGCGCAAGAAAAATGATTCCTCTTACTGCTAGCTAGGACCCACCCGATTTGGAGGCTGACTTGTGGCCCTACTAAGTTGACGTGTATGCAGGGCTTTGTCAACTTAGTCAACAAACGATTCTATCAGCAGTGACTGTTGGATTATTAACATCCAACGGTCGTCCTACTTCTTCAACCTCTGATTTTCTTGCTCCAGCCGCCCAAACCACCGTGTGCTCCTGCCTCTCGTGGTCGGTTGTGCTGCCGCGCAGGCCTCACCGCCCCCTCCTACTCCAACTGCTGGCCAGGCCATCCCTCTACTCACCCACTTATTCTGCGGTGACGGAAGCCTCACACCGCAGTCGAACCAGTCAACCCTCGTACTACCCTCCGCGTCTTCCCAGGCTCCATTTCGTTCGCTGCCTCACAGTCGTCCACTGCCTGGGTGTTTTCTGCGCGGCGTGGTCAACATGGTCAACGAACGACAGCCATCGGAAGAGGACTGTACGCGGTGAGGCTGACCACTGGACCCACCTGCTGCATCTTCGCACGCAAGGAGGTGCCTCCTTATTACGCGCAAAAAATGAATCCTCCCCTGACAGCTCGGACCCACCATCTATATCTTCGCACGCAAGAAAGTTCCTCCTTATCCTCCATGACAGTTGGGACCCACCCGGTTGAAGAGTACGTACCGTTGTCATTCTGGTCGCAAACATGTACGTACATACTGGTCCATCTGTTTGTCTGCCACGATGAACCGTGGCCCGGTAAGGAGCGCTAGCTATTCAGGCAGTCCCGTCTAAATCGTGTACACATACATACAACCACGCTGGAAAAAAGACAGCCACACATGTACATACGGGCATGGTCTCGAACGCGTACAGTGACAGCATCCTGTTCATTGGCAGCCAACCGACTGGGTCGGAACAGAGAAACAACGTCGTGCTCATCGGGAGGCAACCGACTGGGCCGGAATGTGTGATGTTCAATGGGAGCCAACCGGCTTGCACGGAACAGCCGAAACGGGGTCTGGCGTACCACAGAACAGGGGAAACAGACTTCTGTTGGACTGCCTACAGTCGAAACGGAATCATTGGGAGGCTAGGGGTGTGGCATACCGCAAAACAGAGGAAACAAACTTCTCTCCAACTTCCTACAACCGAAACACGGTCCTATTGATCGGGAGGGTGTGGCGTACTGAAAAACGAAGGAAACGGACTTCTCTTCGAGCATCTACGGTCGAAACGGAGTCCTATTCATCTGGGGGTGTGGCATACTGCAAAATGGGACTCCACGGGCTACTGTTCATCCACCGATTACTGCCTCGCTCCAGCCTCCACAGGCTACTATTCTTCCACCATCGACTTCCTCCAGCCTCAACCTACTACTATTCATCCACCGTCGACTTCCTCCAGCCTCCACCAGACACTTTTCATCCACGGGCTACTGTTCATCCTGCCTCAACCGGCTACTGTTAACCAGCCTACACTGGGTCTTGTTCATCCACCCCCCCATCGGCTGGGGTGTGGCGGCCTCCTCAGGTTCCTGTTCATCCAGCGGCAACCACATACTACCACGGGGTCATATTCATCCCGCTGCAACCGCCTACACATGGTTGGGGTCCTGTTCATCCAACCCCCATAGGGAACTGTTCATCCACAACCAACCAACTAGCTGGACTCACCACATCTCGACTCGTCCTACGTATCACGCGTGCAGCAGCAACGGGCACTGTTCATCCAGAGGCAACCCAGCCGGCTAGCTACGTCTTGCACGGGGTTCGATCAGCTTCAGTAAGTAGCAACAACGATTGATTGGGTTTAGTTAGCAGCGAAGGAGTCGGCCGCGTTCAGTTAGCAGCGATCAATCAGCTTCAGTGCGTAGTTGTGCGATCACTCGGGTTCAGTAGCCGAACGCCTCTCGCCCGGGTTCAGTTATAGCGACACGGCTCGCACCACGCGCGCGTACATGAGAGAAATGTGCAAATTAAACCACATTGCATCACTCGGCCCCGACCACCCACCGTAACCATGAACTCCGCAAAAATTTCCTCTCCCTCTCTTGTACCATGATTTTTTTGTCATGGCCCGCCCAAAGAATGTCATGCAAGTGCGTCCCCGGCCCGCCTAGGACGAAAAGCCCATTTTCTATCATGATTTTTTGTCATGGAAGTAGGAGCCCACCACATATATGATGATATGTGTTTTTGTCACAATTATCATCATAGAAGTGTCATAACCATGACCGAATTTTTTTTGTTCGGGCCATAATGTCACGTATGTGTCTTTTTGTAGTGATATATAAGGTATACTCTGGATCTATGGTATTTATTTTACATGTGATGTTATGGTATTTCATCGAAGTATAGTGCGTGCCAGGATACTAATCCAGGGATGGCACAGAAAGCATAGAGACTTGACAAGTATTGGGTTAGGTCTCTACCTGCATAATAAAGTTCAAAAAAGACTCAATTACTTATCATGAATATTGAGATCATAAACCCACAATTCATCAGATTCCAACAAACAAACCACAAAAGAAGATTACATCGGATAGAACTCGAAGAACATCGAGGAGAACATTGTATTGAAGATCAAAGAGACAGAATAAGCCATCAAGCTACTAGCTATCGACCCTTAGGTCTATGGTGAACTATTCACGCATCATCGGAAGGCAGCAAGAATGACGTAGAAGCCATTCATGATTGATTCCCTTGATAACCCATAAGTATAGGGGATCGCAACAGTTTTCGAGGGTAGAGTATTCAGCGCAGAATTATTGATTCGACACACGGGGAGCCAAAGAATATTGTTGAGTATTAGCAGCTGAGTTGTCAATTCAACCACACCTGAAAAACATAATATCTGCAGCAAAGTATTTAGTAGAAAAGTAGTATGGAAGTAACGGTAACAGTGGCAAAAGTAACAGTAGCAGTTTTGTAGCAATCGTAACAGTAGCAATGGAAAGGTAACTTAGCAAAGATCAACATGTGAAAAGCACATAGGCAATGGACCAATGATGGATAATTATGTCGTATAGCATTCATCATGCAACGGTTATAACATAGGGTGACACAGAACTAGCTCCAATTCATCAATATAATGTAGGCATGTACTCTGAATATAGTCATACGTGCTTATGGAAAAGAACTTGCATGACATCTTTTGTCCTACCCTCCTGTGGCAGCGGGGTCCTATTGGGAACTAATGGATATTAAGGCCTCCTTTTAATAGAGAACCGAACCAAAGCATTAGTACTTAGTGAGTACATGAACTCCTCAAACTACGTTCACCACCGGGAGTGGTCCCGACTACTGTCACTCCAGGGTTGCCAGATCATAACATGTAGTAGGTGACTATAACTTGCAATATTGGATCAAGAACACAAATATATTCATGAAAACATAATAGGTTCAGATCTGAAATCATGGCACTCGGGACCTAGTGACAAGCATTAGGCATTGCAAAGTCATGGCAACATCAATCTTAGAACATAGTGGATACTAGGGATCAAACCCTAACAAAACTAACTCGATTACATGGTAAATCTCATCAACCCATCACAGTCCAGCAAGCCTACAATGGGATTACTCACGCACGGCGGTGGGCATCATGAAATTGGTGAGGGGGGATGGTTGATGATGACGATGCTAACGGATTCCCCTCTCCGGAGCCCCAAACGGACTCCAGATCTGCCCTCCCGAGGAAGAACATGGCTTGGCGGCAGCTCTGTATCGTGAAATGCGATGAATCCTTTGAAGGAAATATGCCCTAGAGGCAATAATAAAGTTATTATTTATTTCCTTATATCATGATAAATGTTTATTATTCATGCTAGAATTGTATTAACCTGAAACATAATACATGTATGAATACATAGACAAACAGTATGTCACTAGTATGCCTTTACATCACTAGCTCGTTGAATCAAAGATGGTTAAGTTTCCTAGCCATAGACATGAGTTGTCATTTGATTAACGGGGTCACATCATTAGAGAATGATGTGATTGACTTGACCCATTCCGTTAGCATAGCACTTGATCATTTAGTTTGTTGCTATTGCTTTCTTCATGACTTATACATGTTCCTATGACTATGAGATTATGCAACTCCCGTTTACCAGAGGAACACTTTGTGTGCTACCAAACGTCACAATGTAACTGGGTGATTATAAAGGTGCTCTACAGGTGTCTCCGAAGGTACTTGTTGGGTTGGCGTATTTCGAGATTAGGATTTGTCACTCCGATTGTCGGAGAGGTATCTCTGGGCCCACTCGGTAATGCACATCACTATAAGCCTTGCAAGCATTGCAACTAATGAGTTAGTTGCGGGATGATGTGTTACGGAACGAGTAAAGAGACTTGCCGGTAACGAGATTAAACTAGGTATTGAGATACCGACGATCGAATCTCGGGCAAATAACATACCGATGACAAAGGGAACAACGTATGTTGTTATGCGGTTTGACCGACAAAGATCTTTGTAGAATATGTAGGAGCTAATATGAGCATCCAGGTTTCGCTATTGGTTATTGACTGGAGACATGTCTCGGTCATGTCTACATAGTTCTCGAACCCGTAGGGTCTGCACGCTTAAAGTTCAATGACGGTTATATTATGAGTTTATGTGTTTTGATGTCCCGAAGGAGTTCGGAGTCCCGGATGAGATCGGGGACATGACAAGGAGTCTCAAAATGGTCGAGATGTAAAGATCGATATATTGGACGACTATATTCGGACATCGGAAAGGTTCCGAGTGATTCGGATATTTTCGGGAGTACCGGGAGTTACGGGAATTCGTATTGGGCCTTAATGGGCCATACGGGAAAGGAGAGAAAGGCCTCAAAGGGTGGTCGCACCCCTCCCCATGGGCTGGTCCGAATTGGACTAGGGAGGGGGGCGCCCCCTTCTTTCCTTCTCCTTTTCCCTTCCCTTTCCTTCCCTCCTACTCCTACTACTTGGAAGGGCTCCTAGTTCTACTAGGAAAGGGGGAATCCTACTCCCGGTGGGAGTAGGACTCCCCTAGGGCGCGCCATAGAGAGGGTTGGCCCTCCCCCTCCTCCACTCATTTATATACGGGGGCAGGGGCACCCCAAAGACACAACAATTGATCTCTTGATCTCTTAGCCGTGTGAGGTGCCCCCCTCCACCATAATCCACCTCGATCATATCGTAGCGGTGCTTAGGCGAAGCCCGGCGTCGGTAGAACATCATCATCGTCACCATGTCGTCGTGCTGACAAAACTCTCCCTCAACACTTGGCTATCGAAGTTTGAGGGACGTCATCGAGTTGAACGTGTGCAGAACTCAGAGGTGTCGTGCGTTCGGTACTTGATCGGTCGGATCGTGAAGACGTACGACTACATCAACCGCGTTGTGCTAACGCTTCCGCTTTCGGTCTACGAGGATACGTGGACAACACTCTCCCCTCTCATTGCTATGCATCACCATGATCTTGCGTGTGCGTAGGAAATTTTTTGAAATTACTACGTTCCCCAACAGTGGCATCTGAGCCAGGTTTTATGCGTAGATGTCATATGCACGAGTAGAACACAAGTGAGTTGTGGGCGATATAAGTCATACTGCTTACCAGCATGTCATACTTTGGTTCGGCGGTATTGTTGGATGAAGCGGCCCGGACCGATATTACGCGTATGCTTACGCGAGACTGGTTCTACCGACGTGCTTTCCACACAGGTGGCTGGCGGGTGTCAGTTTCTCCAACTTTAGTTGAACCGAGTGTGGCTACGCCCGGTCCTTGAGAAGGTTAAAACAGCACCAACTTGACAAACTATCGTTGTGGTTTTGATGCGTAGGTAAGAACGGTTCTTACTAAAGCCCATAGCAGCCATGTAAAATTTGCAACAACAAAGTAGAGGACGTCTAACTTGTTTTTGCAGGACATGTTGTGATGTGATATGGTCAAGACATGATGCTAAATTTTATTGTATGAGATGATCATGTTTTGTAACCGAGTTATCGGCAACTGGCAGGAGCCATATGGTTGTCGCTTTATTGTATGCAATGCAATCGCCCTGTAATGCTTTACTTTATCACTAAGCGGTAGCGATAATCGTAAAAGCATAAGATTGGCAAGACGACAACGATGCTATGATGGAGATCAAGGTGTCGTGCCGGTGACGATGGTGATCATGACGGTGCTTCGGAGATGGAGATCACAAGCACAAGATGATGATGGACATATCATATCACTTATATTGATTGCATATGATGTTTATCCTTTATGCATCTTATGTTGCTTAGTATGGCGGTAGCATTATAAGATGATCTCTCACTAAATTTCAAGGTATAAGTGTTCTCCCTGAGTATGCACCGTTGCTATAGTTCGTCGTGCCCAGACACCACGTGATGATCGGGTGTGATAAGCTCAACGTCCATCTACAATGGGTGCAAGCCAGTTTTGCACACGCGGAATACTCAGGTTAAACTTGACGAGCCTAGCATATGCAGATATGGCCTCGGAACACTGAGACCGAAAGGTCGAGCGTGAATCATATAGTAGATATGATCAACATAGTGATGTTCACCATTGAAACTACTCCATCTCACATGATGATCTGACATGGTTTAGTTGATATGGATCACGTGATCACTTAGAGGATTAGAGAGATGTCTATCTAAGTGGGAGTTCTTAAGTAATATGATTAATTGAACTTAAATTTATCATGAACTTAGTCCTGGTAGCAATAGCTCGCGTTTAGCTCCCCCGTTTTATTTTTTGATATGTTCCTAGAGAAAACTAAGTTGAAAGATGTTAGTAGCAATGATGCGGATTGGATCCGTGATCTGAGGTTTATCCTCATTGCTGCACAGAAGAATTATGTCCTTGATGTACCGCTAGGTGACAAACCTATTGCAGGAGAAGATGCAGATGTTATGAACGTTTGGCTAGCTCAATATGATGACTAATTGATAGTTTAGTGCACCATGCTTAAACGGCTTAGAATCGGGACTTCAAAGATGTTTTGAATGTCATGGACCACATGAGATGTTCCAGGAGTTGAAGTTAATATTTCAAGTAAATACCCGAGTTGAGAAATATGAAGTCTCCAACAAGTTCTATAGCTAAAATATGGAGGAGAATAGCTCAAGCAGTGAGCATGTGCTCAGATTGTCTGGGTACTACAATCGCTTGAATCAAGTGGGAGTTAATCTTCCAGATAAAATAATGATTGACAGAATTCTCTAGTCACCATTACCAAGTTAGTAGAACTTCGTGGTGGTGATGAACTATAATATGCAAGGGATAACGGAAACGATTCCAGCTCTTCGTGATGCTGAAATCCGGAAGGTAGAAATCAAGAAAAGCATCAAGTGTTGATGTGGTAAACAAAACCACTAGTTTCAAGTAAAGGGACAAACGGAGGAAAGGGGAACTTCAAGAAGAACGGCAAGCAAGTTGCTGCTCAGGTAAAAAAAACAAGTCTGGACCTAAGCCTGAAACTGAGTGCTTCTACTGCAAAGGGACTGGTCACTGGAAGCGGAACTACCCCAAGTAATTGGCGGATAAGAAGGATGGCAAAGTGAACATAGGTATATTTGATATACATGTTATTGATGTGTACTTTACTAGTGTTTATAGCAACCCCTCAGTATTTGATACTAGTTCAGTTGCTAAGAATAGTAACTCGAAACGGGAGTTGCAGAATGAACATAGACTAGTTAAGGGTGAAGTGACGATGTGTATTGGAAATGGTTCCAAGATTGATATGATCATCATCGCACACTCCCTATACTTTCGGGATTAGAGTTAAACCTAAAATAAATGTTATTTAGTGTTTGTGTTGAGCATGGATATGATTGGATCATGTTTATTGCAATACGGTTATTCATGTAAGTTAGAGAATAATTGTTGTTCTGTTTACATGAATAAAACCTTCTATGGTCATACACCCAATGAAAATGGTTTGTTGGATCTCGATCGTGGTGATACACATTTTCATAATATTGAAGCTAAAAGATGCAAAGTTAATAATGATAGTGCAACTTATTTGTGGCACTGCCATTTAGGTTATAGTGGTGTAAAGCGCATGAAGAAAATCCATGCTGATGGGCTTTTGGATAACTTGATTATGAATCAGTTGATGCTTACAAACCATGCCTCATGGGCAAGATGACTAAGACTCCGCTCTCCGGAACAATGGAGCGAGCAACAGATTTGTTGGAAATCATACATACTGATGTATGTGGTCCAATGAATATTGAGGCTCGCAGCAGGTTATCATTATTTTCTGATCTTCATAGATTGATTTGAGCAGATATGAGTATATCTACTTGATGAAACACAAGTCTGAAACATTTGAAAAGTTCAAAGAATTTCAGAGTGAAGTGGAGAATCATCGTAACAAAAATAAAGTTTCTACGATATGATCGCAGAAGTAAAATATTTGAGTTACGAGTTTGGCCTTCAGTTAAAACAATGTGAAATAGTTTCACTACTCACGCCACCTGACACCACAGTGTAATGGTGTGTCCGAACGTCGTAACCGTACTTTATTAGATATGGTGATCTATGATGTCTCTTACCATTTACCACTATCATTTTGGGGTTATGCATTAGAGACAGCTACATTCACATTAAATAGGGCACCATCTAAATCCGTTGAGACGACACCATTGAAACTATGATGACACCATTTGAACTGTGGTTTGGCAAGAAACCCAAGTTGTCGTTTCTTAAAGTTTGGGGCTGCGATGCTTATGTGAAAAAGCTTCAAACTGATAAGCTTGAGCCCAAATCGGAGAAATGTGTCTTCATAGGATACCCAAAGGAGAGTATTGGGTACACCTTCTATCACAGATCCGAAGGCAAGATATTCGTTGCTAAGAATGGACCCTTTCTAGAGAAGGAGTTTCTCTCGAAAGAAGTGAGTGGGAGGAAAGTAGAACTTGATGAGGTAATTGTACCTTCTCCATTATTGGAAAGTAGTTCATCACATAAATCAGTTCCAGTGATTCCTACACCAATTAGTGAGGAAGCTAATGATGATGATCATGAAACTTCTGATCAAGTTACTACCGAACCTCGTAGGTCAACCAGAGTAAGATCCGCACTAGAGTGGTATGGTAATCCTGTTCTGGAATTCATGTTACTTGACCATCACGAACCTACGAACTATGAGGAAGCGATGATGAGCCCAGATTCCGCAAAAGGGCTTGAGGCCATGAAATCTGAGATGGGATCCATGTATGAGAACAATGTATGGACTTTGGTTGACTTGCCCGATGAAAGGCAAACCATAGAGAATAAATGGATCTTCAAGAAGAAGACTGACGCTGACGGTAATATTACTGTCTATAAAGCTCAACTTGTTGCGGAAGGTTTTCGACAAGTTCAAGGAGTTGACTACGATGAGACCTTCTCACCCATAGCGATGCTTAAGTCCATCCGAATCATGTTAGCGATTGCCGCATTTTATGATTATGAAATTTGGCAAATGGATGTCAAAACTGCATTCCTTAATGGATATTAAAGAAGAGTTGTATATGATGCAACCAGAAGGTTTTGTCAATCCAAAAGGTGCTAACAAAGTGTGTAAGCTCCAACGATCCATTTATGGACTGGTGCAAGCATCTCGGAGTTGGAATATATGCTTTGATAATGTGATCAAAGCATATGGTTTTATACAGACTTTTGGAGAAGTCTGTATTTACAAGAAAGTGAGTGGGAGCTTTGTAGCATTTCTGATATTATATGTGGATGACATATTGTTGATTGGAAATGATACTGAATTTCTGAATAGCATAAAAGGATACATGAATAATAATTTTTCAATGAAAGACCTCGGTGAAGCTGCTTATATATTGGGCATCAAGATCTATAGAGATAGATCAAGACGCTTAATTGGACTTTCACAAAGCACATACCTTGATAAAGTTTTGAAGAAGTTCAAAATGGATCAAGCAAAGAAAGGGTTCTTGCCTGTGTTACAAGGTGTGATGTTGAGTCAGACTCAATGACCGACCACTGCAGAAGATAAAGAGAAAATGAAAGTCATTCCCTATGCCTCAACCATAGGTTCTATCATGTATGCAATGTTGTGTACCAGACCTGATGTGTGCCTTGCTATTAGTTTAGTAGGGAGGTACCAAAGTAATCCAGGAGTGGATCACTGGACAGTGGTCAAGAATATCCTGAAATACCTAAAAAGGACTAAGGATATGTTTCTCGTTTATGGAGGTGACAAAGAGCTCGTCGTAAACGGTTACGTCGATGCAAGCTTTGACACTGATCTGGATGACTCTAAGTCACAAAGCGGATACATATTTTTATTGAATGGTGGAGCCGTCAGTTGGTGCAATTCTAAGCAAAGCGTCATGGGGGGATCTACGTGTGAAGCGGAATACATAGTTGCTTCGGAAGCAGCAAATGAAGGATTCTGGATGAAGGAGTTCATATCCGATCTAGGTGTCATACCTAGTGCATCGGGTCCAATGAAAATCTTCTGTGACAATACTGGTGCAATTTCCTTGGCAAAGGAATCCAGATTTCACAAGAGAACCAAGCACATCAAGAGACACTTCAATTCCACCCGTGATCAAGTCAAGGAGGGAGACATAGAGATTTGCAAGATACATATGGATCTGAATGTTGCAGACCCATTAACTAAGCCTCTCTCATGAGCAAAACATGATCAACACCAAGACTCCATGGGTGTTAGAATCATTACAATGTAATCTAGATTATCGACTCTAGTGCAAGTGGGAGACTGAAGGAAATATGCCCTAGAGGCAATAATAAAGTTGTTATTTATATTTCCTTATATCATGATGAATGTTTATTATTCATGCTAAAATTGTATTAACCGGAAACTTAGTACATGTGTGAATACATAGACAAATAGAGAGTCACTAGTATTCCTCTACTTGACTAGCTCGTTAATCAAAGATGGTTAAGTTTCCTAACCATAGACATGAGTTGTCATTTGATAAATGGGATCATATCATTAGAGAATGATGTGATTGAGATGACCCATCCGTCAGCTTAGCACTTCGATCGTTTAGTTTATTGCTATTGATTTATCCATAACTTATACATGTTCCTATGACTATGAGATTCTGCAACTCCAGAATATTGGAGGAACACTTAGTGTGCTATGAAACATCACAACGTAACTGGGTGATTATAAAGATGCTCTACAGGTGTCTCTGATGGTGTTTGTTGAGTTGGCATAGATCTAGATTAGGATTTGTCACTCCGATTGTCGGAGAGGTATCTCTGGGCCCTCTCGGTAATGCACATCACTGAGCCTTGCAAGCAATGTGACTAATGAGTTAGTTGCGGGATGTTGCATTACAAAATGAGTAAAGAGACTTGCCGGTAACAAGATTGAACTAGGTATGATGATACCGACAATCGAATCTCGGGCAAGTAACATACCGATAACAAAGGGAACAACGTATGTTGTTATACTGCTTGACTGATAAAGATCTTCGTAGAATATGTAGGAACCAGTATGAGCATCCAGGTTCCGCTATTGGTTATTGACCGAAGATGAGTCTCGGTCATGTCTACATAGTTCTCGAATCCGTAGGGTCCGCACGTGTGACGCCCCCGATTTGACCGTACACTAATCATGCACACAAATGTGTACGACCAAGATCAGGAACTCATGGGAAGATATCACAACACAACTCTAGACACAAAATAAAATAATACAAGCTTTATATTACAAGCCAGGGGCCTCGAAGGCTCGAATACAAATGCTCGAAGGCACAAGAGTCAGCGGAAGCAACAATATCTGAGTACATACATAAGTTAAACAAGTTTGCCTTAAGAAGGCTAGCACAAACTGGGATACAGATCGAAAGAGGTGCAGGCCTCCTGCCTGGGATCCTCCTAACTACTCCTGGTCATCGTTAGAGGCCTTCACGTAGCAGTAGGCACCTCCAGTGTAGTAGGAGTCGTCGTCGACGGTGGCGTCTGGCTCCTGGACTCCAACATCTGGTCGCAACAACCAGGTATAGAAAAGGAAAAAAGGGGGAGCAAAGCAACCGTGAGTACTCATCCAAAGTACTCGCAAGCAAGGAGCTACACTACATATGCATTGGTATCAATGAAAGGGGGTAGTATATGTGGGCTGAACTGCAGAATGCCGGAATAAGAGGGGGATAGCTACTCCTGTCAAAGACTACGCTTCTGGCCGCCTCCATCTTACAGCATGTAGAAGAGAGTAGACGGTAAGTTCACCAAGTAACATCACATAGCATAACCCTACCCGGTGATCCTCCCCCCTCGCCCTATGAGAGAGCGATCACTAGTTGTATCTGGCACTTGGAAGGGTGTGTTTTATTAAGTATCCGGTTCTAGTTGTCATAAGGTCAAGGTACAACTTCGGGTCGTCCTTTTACCGAGGGACATGGATATTCGAATAGATCAACTTCCCTGCAGGGGTGCACCACATTTCCCAACACGCTGGATCCCCTTTGTCCGGACACACTTTCCTGGGTCATGCCCGGCCTCAAAAGATCAACATGTCACAGCCCACCTAGGCACAATAGAGAGGTCAGCACGTCGGTCTAAATCCTATGCGCGCAGGGGTCTGGGCCCATCGCCCATTGCACACGTGCACGTTGAGTATGCAGCCGGTGAGCAGACCTAGCAACCTCCATTACAAAGGAAGTTGCGTTACGCGGTCCAACCCGGCGCACGCCGCTCAGTCGCTGACGTCACAAAGGCTTCGGCTGATACCACGACGTCGAGTGCCCATAACTGTTCCCGCGTAATTGGTTAGTGCGTATAGGCCAGTGGCCAGACTCAGATCAAATACCAAGATTCGTTAAGCGTGATAATTGATGTAACCGCGGACGCCGACCAGGGCCAGGCCCACCTCTCTCCTAGGTGGTCTCTACCTGCCCTGTCGCTCCGCCACAAAGTAACAGTCGAGGGCTGTCGGGAACTCAGGCCCACCACTACTTGGATGGAGCCACCTGCCCCTTCATCCCCCACATCAGAATCACTTGCGGGTACTCTACGAGCCGACATGACTTTAGTCACCACCTATATAAAATGTATGTATGTAAGTATATACCCGTGATCACCTCCCGAGTGATCACGACCCGATTGTATAGCAAGGCAGACGGACAAGAAGGTAGGGTCACTAATGGAATACTAGCATCGTATACTTAGCATTTAGGATTGCAGGTAAAGGTAACAGCAGTAGTAGCAAGGACAGGCTATGCATTAGAATATTATTATCGAAAAGCAATAACATGCTACACTACTCTAATGCAAGCAGTAGAGAGAAGAATAGGCGATATCTGGTGATCAGGGGGGCTTTCCTAGTTGCTCTGGCAAGAAGGAAGGGTTGTCGTCGATGTAGTCGTACTCAGGGGCATCAATGTCGGTCTCGAGGTCTACCGGAGAAGAAGAGGGGGAAGAAACAGTAAATACAGAGCAAACGAAGCAAACAAAGCAAGATGCGGTAATACGTTGTGCTAGGGGTGACCTAACGTAGGGACAGGTGATATCGGTGAAGGGGGGAAACATCCGGGATAGTATCCTTGGTGTTTTGCATTTTCGAACAGATGAACCGGATGGAGGAAGTTGCGTGTTCGCTATGCTAGGGATGTGTGGTGGACGAACGGGCTGCATATTCGGATTCGTCTCGTCGTTCTGAGCAACTTTCATGTACAAAGTTTTTCCATTCGAGCTACGATTTATTTTCTATTAATTTTTAAAGTTTTAAAATCATTTTCTAATTTATTATTTATTAAATTGATTCGAAATTAGTATTATTGCATCAACATGACGTCAGCGGTCAACTCTGATCATTGACCTGGTCAACCTGACATGTGGGTCCGAGCTGTCATTGCCTGTTAACTAATTAACTTGGTTAATTAGTTTAATTACAGATTAGTTAGGTTAGTTAATTAATTGGGTTTATTAATCACAATTAATTAAGTTAATTAATTTAATTATTATAATTATTATTTTATTCTCTTTTTTAAAACGTTCTAGGGGTGGGGCCCCTTTGTCATAGGCCCTTGGGGGCTTAGCGGGCGAGACAGGTAGCAGCGCCCGGGCATTTGTGCCTGAATGGCAAACCCGGGGTGCCGCGGAGTGCCGGTGTGTGGGCGAGGCCGCCGGGTGCGACCGGGGCAGCTGGTGCGCCTTCGGGCGCCGGGTGGCGGCGAGGGGCGGTGTCCAGGCCAAGGCCGTGACGAACAGGGGCGGAGGGCGGCGGGCGCATCGGCAATAGGCAGCGGGAGGGGGAAGCACGAGTGGCGAGCGGGGAGGGGGGCCGCGGCGAATAGGAGGCAAAGGTGGGCGACGCGTGGACGCAGGCGCCCTTGGTTGCCGGAGTAGCAGCAGCGTGCAGCAGGGACCGTCGGCGGCGGCCAGGCGCAACCGGAGGCGCCGACTGATGCGTGGCGGAGAGGCAGGGGAGGGCGCGGGCGAGCAGAGGCGGCCGCGGCAGACAGGGGAGCGGCGCACGAGGTGTAGGCATGCGTGCAGGTGGTGG